>NC_134274.1:15202358-15462358 GCF_031893055.1 Leptodactylus fuscus | reverse complement strand
CACAGTAACTTAATGTATCACATAATGACCTCTGCAATGTCTCCATTGCAATTACTGGTTCCCTGGGAGTGAGCTGGATTCATCATGGATTCTGAACCCAACTCTCTTTCTGTTCTGGCGTCTGCTGTGATATCAGTACTTGACACCCAGAGCAGAGAGAGGGACAGAGTGGTGAATGAGAACTAAAGCTCACCACTCACTCCCAGGCACTAGTAACCAGTAAGTAGTCATCTGTCCTGGGCAGGAGAGAGCATTAGCTATGGCGTGTACCCCAGGGATTGCGGGGTGTACCCCTGATATGTGCGTACCGCAGGTTTAGAACCACTGCTCTATAGAATATTATGTCTTACAATGTATTATGGAGGAACTATATAGAATTGTTACTTTATGGAGTCAATCATATAGGAGGCTGTAATTGAGCAATATATGGCAATGCCATTTTGGCACTTGCTGATGCAGCAGGAGAGCCTTGGTGTGGTGGCACAAAGGGGGTAGTAAGAGGAATGGATTTATAATCTGCCCACTCTCAATCCTACAAGTGCTAGAACTTTCATGTTGATGATATAATCAAAGTCCGGTGCAGGAGGAGAATGGAGAGATCAGTGTTGATAGCAAAGATAGTGGTTGGGAAGGAAGGGGATGGAGTGCGATTTGGTCCACCTGGAAAAGAGGACAGTTGGGTGGAATACCCCTTAAGAAAATTCTGTGTATGTCCCTGGCACAGGGCAACCTTCAGAGGCTATCCCGTCCTGATCTGCCAATATACCGCACATGTATATACTGGGGAACCCCTTTTGAGTCGCTGATGTATTCTCTTATAGCAAATCAGGATGTATGTCCCAATCACATAGGGATGGAGAAAATAGATTTGTTTCACTTCTTTATGTGACATGCGACTGTCAATGATAAATCTCTTAGGCATCTCTTAGGTTTTCATAACATTTAATATTTCAACAAAATGACATAGTAATTGCCTTTCATGTGAACATCAGTATCCCGGGCAGTGCGCTCTCGAAATTTAATGCATTTACTGGGCTTTAGAACAAATCTTGTACTCATGCCACAGGCATATATCAATTTCCAGTGGAATCCTATTATAGATCAGAAAAGCCAAGAGATAGAAGAAAAAACACACACACGGAAAGAAATACATAGATCTCTAACAATGTTGTCATGGAAATGTTGAGGCAAATTGATGATTGTGCACTGAGCAATTTGCGTGGCGGTTTTGGATCAATTTGTGCTTTTTGACATCAGTAAACAAAAAAAGACCCAATTGGCCTGAAAATACGATGAGGGGAAATGCTAAAAATTCTGTTGTGCCCTAGTCCTGCCAGGCGTAACAGCAGAGGTCAGGTTGACACGGCGGGGAATTTAATAATAAACCATCAGGTGTTTAGGTAGAAATCTCTGCCGGTGACCGCAGGGTTCCACTCTCGCTCGCTGCGCATTTTGCCTAGTAAATTGCTGCGAGCTGCCAAGCGTGTGGATGCCGTTTCATTTTCTTGAGTTCCTTTAGTCATTTTTAGAGGCAAAATGCAATGTATTTGTTAATGATTAATGTAGGAGGATGAGCAGAGCTTATAGAAGAGGCTGTCAGCTATATAGAACTGCAATATAGGACCAGCCATAGCTATTTGTAGTATATCCAGTGACTACAAGAACCAGATCTGGGGCCTCTAAACGTATCCTTATACTGTTTGGGACCCCAAATCTGGTGACCCCTGTCCTATACACCATTCAGCTCGCTCTGTTCTCAGAAGTATTGTTTAGCCGGAGAAGAATCCTATCTCATCTTTGCTCCCCGCGCATGCGCCATGCGCCACTGAACCCGAGTAAAATGCCTCTTGAAGGGAAGCGAAATGCACACCTGTTGGCATCAACTGCATATGGCCTATGGAGACTTTTTATAGCCATATAAAATGGAGAGAATCTGGGGCGTAGCCATGGAAGTGCAGTAGTAGACACCAGGCCCCATACCCTGACGGAACACCACTATTCTAAATGATACAAGATACGCAGGGGCCCTGATATAGATTGTGAACTGGGGCCCAGGAGCTTTCACCTATGTCTGTAGAAAACAGTAGCAGACAGGACTGGGGTCACCATGTTTGGGGCCCTGACCCCCAGCAATAAAAACACATGCTGATGGTTTAGAGGTCTCAACCCTGGTGACAGGTTCCCTTTAAAGTGGTATTCCCATTTCAGAAAGTGATGGCATATGTTTAGGGTTTGCAGTAATTTTCTGGTTGGTGAGGACCCAAGTGATAAGACCACCTTTAGTTATTCACTTTGAAGGGGTGACAGAATCAGTAGGAGTCCAATTTTGCAGGTTTCTATATAGCACGTGAACCTCAAACCAAAATCTGTAATGGGACCCCTACATAAATTTTGCCATTTAGAACAGTGGTATATTTTATATGGCCAAGGGATCTATAGGCCCCCCTTTGGACAAGGGTCTGGTAGTGGCTGCACCCTCTATATGTATATGGATCTATATATTTATGTTGTGCATTGGAAATTATTAGCTATTTGGTGGGAGGTCAGCAGGATTTGTCACAGGAGGATCTTCTTACTTCAGTAGGTTTGCCCATAGTTAATGGCCACCTTAAAGAGGATGGCCCATTTTGAGTGGGTGTAGTCTGTAGTTTTAATAAAGTGTCCACTAGGCTTCATTAACCAGTGAAGTGCCATGGACCCCCCCCCCCCCCCATCTGTAATCCCCTCTAGTCATGATTGAGGTCTCTAGTGGATAGGACGTTGTATGACATATAATAACGTAGTGAGTTACCATAATGCACAAGCTAACAATATGCAAACCATGCCTGGTACTTTTAGGTTTGGTGTCCTCCAATAGGTGGCACTATAGGTACACTTGTACTTTTTTCAGTTGGGACAACTAATTTTCTTGTCTTTTCTTAAAATTCTCATCCTTTAAAAGGATCTTTCTCCACCTCCAACAAGTCCAGCTATTTACTTCATTTGTCACTGTTTCATTGATTCCAGCACAGTTGGATTTTTCCCTCTGGCCCCACCATTCCTGAGCAATCAATGTTAGTTTTGGTGCCTGATATGCTATATAGGCTCTGTGGTGTCAGGTAGAAGCAGGTAAGGGGTGTCATTCTAAGCTCTGACATTGGCTGGAACTCTATCACGCCCCCTACTTGACGCCTCCCTTCTGACATTACAGAACTAACGTTAGCACGTTAGACAGCAAAACGACCTGCACTTGTTGCTCAAGAATGGTGGGGGCTAGAGAGAAAATTCCAACTGTGCTGTGCCTATTAAATGCTAAGAACTAGAATTGGTAGAGGTGGTGAAAGGTCCTCTTTAAGCCGTCTAACACCAATATGGTGGTCTCCACAAGGTGACATAGGACTGTTCTAGATCTACATTTGAAGGCATGTAATACCTATTACTGTAACATTACTCTGCCTTCTCTGCTTTGATATCAGTTGCTTCAACAGGTTTTCTGAAACGTATATACTGATGATCCATCCAAGCACAGCTTCATATATATCGTACGGGCTGTGCATGGTGATGTATCTTGTCTCCATTCTTATGAACTAGACAGAGCTAGGTGTGCGGAATAGTGAAATCTCATTTACCAATAAGGAATCTTGTATACAACAACCACTTGGGTCCAATTGTCTGTAATAACAATAAGACTAATACTGACACCACATATAAAACAATGGCAATGAGCTGTATTACATTATACATGTATTATTTGCGGAGTCACCATTGAAATGACCCGCTATTAATTAGCAATATATACAATTAATAGTCATTATACTTTAGTCGTTGACTGTTCCTTGCATACACTTCTTGTACTTCGCCCCCACAAGACGTATATTTTTCATCTGCTGTATACATTATTGGTGCGACATAAAAGCGACATCCGCACCCAATTCTATAGAACCGCAGTGCGGTGTATATGCCGTACAATGAGGAATATTTACCAGCAGCAGTGACATATTATGGCCATATTATCTTTTGTCCTTTTATACAATTTATTGACTTTTTTTTTCATACAATTTCCCTGAGTGGTAAGAGGTAGAATAAAGAAATGCAATGCTACAAGGACACACAGGACACGAGCGCATATATTCATATTATCTCATTGTGTCATACATGTTTAGACAATATGGCTCATTGTAATGTTTCCCAGGAAGCAGCCATCTATTCAAGGATAATGGTCCAGTGAATTATGCCGTTCGCCTTCCGCTTTCTTTTCAGTCTATTAGCTTTTATAGGTTTTAGCCAACCTCAAGCAAGCTTTACGGCTAATGGACACACAGAGGCGTGAGAATGGACCGTATATGGCTTCCTGCAGTCTCTATGGCTCTGTATTCGGATCCACACCTAGTGGAGTTTCATGATACCCACAAACCAGACTCCAAGCAATTGAGTGAGTACTTTAGGAGCCGTATCAATCCATGTTTGAGCTCCCTGTAGTGGCAGCTGCAGACGGATAGTACTTTATGATATCATAGGTTGTGTATCAGAAATCTGTAACTCCTATCCTATACAGAAATCTAGACCACGGGCCGGGTGCAGGGCTCAGGCGAAGCTCTTTCTGTTGTCTCTGCAGACTCAGTGGTCACAGGTTGGGCATCAATGATGTCTCTGCTGTTACGGTATCCAACATGTGCCCGCTGAGGTCAGTATTCGGCCATACCTGAAGGCCCATCTATGCCAAGATAAAAGACATGGATTGTGGGGTCGGCCTCATTGAAAACTTTGCTATGGGGCCTAAGAATTCCATGTAAGTCTCGGCTGTGGCTCCAGACCCATAGTTGGGCTGTAACTCACAGCATTATAGATTACTAGGATGAAGGAAGTTCAATGTAAGGGCCCCTTCACACGGCGTAAGCGCGCCGCTCATTTAGACACGTATCTGAGCGCAGCGCTTCAAAACAGAGCCCATTGATTTCAATGGTCAGCGCGCGTGTATCAGCATATATGCGCGCTACCCATTGAAAGCCATGGGCTCTGTTTTAAAGCGCCGCGCTTGGACACGTGTTACGCCGTGTGAAGGGGCCCTTAGGCGGAGGCCCCACATTGTGGAAAAGCTGCTTTTTTATTCTAGATTTTGCTGCGCTTTTTTTTGAGCCAAAGCCAGGAGTGGATGGAACATAAAGGGGAAGTATAAGAACTTCATATACATTCCCCATTCCTCTTGTAGCCATTCTTGGCTTTGACCCCAAAAAACGTCACAAAGGAAGCTCTGACTCCTTCACAAAAGGCTGACAGCTATAGTTAGAATCAGTAAGATCCTGTAACTTATTAAAAAGCTAGTGATTGAATTCCAAAAAGTGTAAATATGCAACAAACTATACAAATAAGTTACATAATATCAATAATTATTTCATATAATTAAAAATGATTCATCTTTGTATTTTGAAATAGGACCTGATTCTGTCTCGGACACCGCCACTCTGACTTCACCATTCTGATTCCCCAGCCCTGCTTGTAAGCAGTGAGTTCGGGATAAGAACAATAATGCTCTTTCTACATATAAACCATCTATTAAACAAAATGCTTCAAACACTCTAAAAACCCTGGAGAAGTGGAGAAAGTTTACATGAGCAAACAATCCACAATTAGTAGAGTCTACAGATCAGAATTATTGTATTGACTCACCATGTTATTAGTGCCAAACTGTAATTAGCCTTTCGCTCACAATCGCCATCTGCTTTTATTTATCTACCGCTAATGATACTTAGGTTACGTCTTCTGTCCTCTTTAACAAGCAGGTGAGTCAATAAAATTCGATTCTCTGTATTATAAATACACTACGTGAATCTGATCATTCACAGAGAACCCTGGAGAGACCTGATAATAGATCATTTTTATTCAGAATTTTTTTAATTTACTGGGGTGGTCCAACATCAGAAAAACATGGCTGCTTAATTTAAAAAATAGCGCCACCCCTATTCACAGGTTGTGTGGGGTATTGCAGTTCAACCCTATTAAGTTTAAGCTGCAAACCATACATAGGTGATTATCCTTTGGACAAATTGTCAATATGATATTGATGGGGGTCTGGCAGTGAGCACCCCCACAATCAGTTGTTTGATTTCCAGGGAAATCCAAGCAGAACTGGCAGGGAACTAGCCAGTACAATGGTTTCCTTACTGCGCTATATACCCCTAGCGTCTATGATAAGGTAGCAGCATGACAAATTAACTTTGGAGCAAAAATGAGCAAGAACGCTTTTGATATTGAGATGCTGGTTACACTTGTGCATTGAAGAACATCTACTCTGTGTTACTGAGCTTGGCATGAAAGCCAGTGACTCAGTTATGATAAGTAGTGAAGTCATGGAGCTGGCATTTGGTGCACTTAATCATTGGAGTGTACAACAAACTACTATAGATACCAAATGCTTCATTCTTTTAGTTGTACACCACACAAGCCCCTGGATAGAATGGATAGAATGCATTACAAGTGACAGCGCCCTGGTTTTGGAGCCCTGTTTGAAAAGACTAGAAATTAGCAGACGTGTTTCGGCTAAACTTGCTGATACATTGTAGGATTTCAGAAAAACAACACTGTTTGGAATGCTGGAAATTAGGAATGCAAAAATAAAAACATTTAACCCTGATCTCAACATCATCCAGTCCGTCTTGGATAACATGAAGAGACAGACGGATTGGAGCAAGCCTACATCCACAGAAGATCTGAGCTTAGCTCTCCAAAATAGAGGGAACAACCTCCCTGCCAAGTTCTGCCCAAAACTGTGTGCAAATACCGAGAAGAACTGATGGAAGGTAAAAGGGCAAAGGTCACGCCAAATATTGACAAGATTTTAATCCCTCTTTTCTTCATTCACGTTGCATTTTGGTAATTGTGAACAATAAAGTGTGAACCCTTCTGAAAGTTTTCTTACTTGACACCCTTTTTTTCCACATCCGCCTATAACTTTTGCACAGCACTGAATGTCATAATAAATAGTCTTTTCTACTAGATCGTGTTTGTATTTAATTTGCGTAAAATTCTTCTGAAGTCTTAGTTTGCCAATTCCTGCCGCGATGATGCCAAAGGAAATCTTGTTCACACTGAATTTTTTAGCTAGCTTTCCCTTTCACTAATTCCCTCTCTAATGGGATAAAAAAAAAAAAAAAAAAAAAAAAAAAAAAAACTGCTCAGACCCGGGCTTTGTGTACCAGCCCTCGGCGGCAAGGACTCTCGCATTGCTTTTGCAGTGTGTTATTTTTCTTTGCAACGGGTCTGAGTCATAAAACAATGAAGAATTGACCTCAGTTGTTATCACGGTTTCACTCCGTCATACTTGACCTGAAATTGATAATAAAAAATAACAGATCCCAGAATTGTTGCAGTTTCCCCTTCCCCCGCACCAAAAATCAGCAACAATTTAAGAACAATACATGTGGATACAATTCTTTAAACCCGTCTGCTTATTTTCCAGTCTGCTTTATGCCTATTATGTTGCAGAAATAAAAGACTTCAAGTGGAATCCAGGAATGGTTAATACATTTACAGTTCTGTGCATAAGTTTTAGGCAGCGTTCCCTCCTTCCTATCTGCACCCTATGTGGGGGGAAATGAGCCCTCTTAGCATAACAACTGCTCTTCATAGTATCCAATTTTATTTTTGGATGTTTTTGGACACCATTTGTTTCCTCTTTATTTTCCCAAAAATCGTATCATGAAACAGCAGCAATTCAGAGCAATCCCCGTGCGTCTCGGCGCCCCTACCGAACCCCGTGTACAGCTGCTTCATCTCTCTGCATTTCATTCCCCTTGATGTAGTTTTTATGCTTTAATGAGATGAATTACTGTTCCATCTGCATGTACAATGAAGCACCTGTATCCAGTGATATTGTGTGAACAGGCTCCCACTGAATGCACTGATTGAAGCAGCAATGGAGGATTTACAGTGGGATTTACTATTCCTGAAATATTCATTGCCAGTTCAATGATACAAGTCATTTTACTAATTGGAACATATGAATAGATCAGAAGAAGAAACTGCAATGGACCGACATGGGGGAACGTGTGAATGTTTAACACTAATGATTCCCAGGCCAGCATTAGAAGCCAAAGGATTGGTGCCGGTATTAGGAACGGTCAAACAAAGAGGTGTACATTGAAGCTTCTGGGCCCCAATGCAAAATATGTAATGAGCCCCCCACTTACCATGTCCTATCTATAATACTGGTATATTCTTACAAGACCTTTGGGCCTCTTGAGACGCCAGGACCTGGAAGCGATTGCTACCTCTGCACCCCCTATACCTATGCCCCTGCCTGTAGGGACACATTCACACAGTAGTGAAGAAACAATCATAACACAGTGATAGCTAAAGGTTTTGATATTTGGTTAGTCGCCCAGGGACACTACATGTATGAGAAGATAACCCGACCACAATAAGGACATCATGGCTGGTTATCAGGAGGACACTACATGTATGAGAAGATAACCTGACCATAATAAGGACATCATGGCTGGTTATCAGGAGGACACTACATGTATGAGAAGATAATCCGACCACAATAAGGACATCATGGCTGGTTATCAGGAGGACACTACATGTATGAGAAGATAACCCGACCATAATAAGGACATCACGGCTGGTTATCAGGAGGACACTACATGTATGAGAAGATAACCTGACCATAATAAGGACATCACGGCTGGTTATCAGGAGGACACTACATGTATGAGAAGATAACCCGACCACAATAAGGACATCATGGCTGGTTATCAGGAGGACACTACATGTATGAGAACATAACCTGACCACAATAAGGACATCATGGCTGGTTATCAGGAAAACACTACATGTATGAGAAGATAATCCGACCACAATAAGGACATCATTGCTGGTTATCAGGAGGACACTACATGTATGAGAAGATAATCCGACCACAATAAGGACATCATGGCTGGTTATCAGGAGGACACTACATGTATGAGAAGATAACCCGACCACAATAAGGACATCATGGCTGGTTATCAGGAGGACACTACATGTATGAGAAGATAATCCGACCACAATAAGGACATCATTGCTGGTTATCAGGAGGACACTACATGTATGAGAAGATAATCCGACCACAATAAGGACATCATGGCTGGTTATCAGGAGGACACTACATGTATGAGAAGATAACCCGACCACAATAAGGACATCATGGCTGGTTATCAGGAGAGGACACTACATGTATGAGAAGATAACCTGACCACAATAAGGACATCATGGCTGGGTTTCTGACAAGTCCCAGACATTAGAAAGTTCCTGCATCCATGGTCATATCCATTGAGAACTGATCAAGACAACAGATGTCACCACTAACACGGTTATAGAAAATCCTTAAAGTTCTGCAAATTTTTTAATTCTTTATATTTGCAAAAATATTCAAATTTTAATGGTCTACAAATTTACCTAAGGTTATATTCCAGGGAAAATCCCCTTAAGACCTATATTTATACAACATCAAGTTAAGATCTAGATGGTTTATCTTCTCGATTTTAATATATACAATAATTTATATATATATCTCTAGATTTTTTTTGTTTGTTCTGGATGCAGTTGTGCTATCTGCCTGATGATGGCAGTAGTGAGCCTCTTAAGATTCAGAATCCATTAAATCCCACTATAAGGGGAAAACAACGTGCAGCTAGTATCTGGACCACAGCAAACAAGGCTACTTGTTCTTCATGCTGGCAGTGACACCCCAGTTCCTGGGCCCCTCTACACCTCAGAGCTGTCCATGGTGCTGAGCAGGATGTAGCAGTGCACATCTCTCCTAGTACACCATAGGACCCCCTGCATGAAGCCTGGAAGAGCTGAGTCTCCAGCTGGGGTCTGAGGCTTCTGGACATCTCTCCCTTCTGTTTCCAGGAGATAGGGAATGCTATCTCCACCTCTGCATCAATGTTTCACTGGAACAAGTGGAAGAAAAGGATGGGGGCCAACACTTCCTCCAAAAGACCAGTGTTTGATGAGAAGGAGGATGGTGAGTACAAGGAGGTGCAGGATCTGGCACTACATGGCTTGCTTTATATTCTGCTGCTCACTTTTACACTTCTGCAACTGCTGTATATAATGGAGGAGGATAGTAAATGTGTTCGGTAACTTTCAGGAGTGGGGGGGATCTGGTACCTGCTCCATTAATAGCGCCATAGTGTTTGTATACAGTACACTATTAGGGATTCCTATAAATGTAGCAGAGCTGAGTTAGTACAGAGACATAGCTCATCCTCATATCACCTTAAGTTGCTTTTAAAGAGGTCTGAACAGAAACCTAGTATTACCTTCCCAAAGTGTTAAGTGACATATTTATCTCTGCTGCATCTGTAGTTACATGTCCCATAAATGTGGCGGAACTTTAGGACTGACTTTGTTTTAGGGTCTCCCTCTTATTCTTTATGGCATTATATGTATATGATAGACCAGTATATAGTCTACTATAGCCTTTTCATCTTTGGAATTGTGTTAAAGATGATGAAAATGTCTTTGTTACATTGTATGATCATTGGTTACTATATTCCATTGTCCTAGGAATTATAATGAGCTATAACCTGACTTTTACCTAAAGAGGAGGACCAAAGACTAGGGGGCATGTCATATACACAGCAGGAGGTTGTTTGTAATGGTTAGCTGCCAAATTGTAGTTTTAACATCCCCATATCCATCTATCTATCTATCTATCTATCTATCTATCTATCTATCTATCTATCTATCTATCTATCTATCCTCCTATCTATCTATCTATCTATCTATCTATCTATCTATCTATCTATCATCTATCTATCTATCTATCTATCTATCTATCTATCCATCCATCTATGTATCCTCATATCTATCTATCTATCTATCTATCTATCTATCTATCTCTATCCATCTATCCATCCATCTATCCATCTATCTAATCCCTCTCTATTTATTGCAATGCCCCCCACCCCACCCCCCCACACACAAAATATAAGCATTAAGTTTCCTTCTTCAATGAAGTTTCAAGTTTGGCCAAGACTAGAAAACCAACAACATTGTCACTAATCTACATTCACTTCTCCACGAGAGTCTCCGCTGCTCTTTTTGCGTCAAAAATTGCTGAACAAAAAAGTGCGATTTTTTTTATCATCTGGTGATTTCAGTAAAAAAAAAACCCAGACCCCTGATGGATCCCATTATAGATAACGGAGTCTGTTGGGCTCCATATGTGTCTGCTGTTGTAGTGGTCCATCTATGTGTGTTCTGGCCCTTATGTTGGACCAGAGCAATGGACAGGCTGATGCTAATGTGAACCTAGTGTCAGTTTTCCCAGGTCAGACGCATAGACAGACATGTTGCTGCATGGATTTAGGAAATATCACTGCAAAACCAAGTAAGGATACCGTTTTATTAATCTGGGAAAGCTGGGTTGCAATCCCTGATTTCCGTTATCTACGAGAGCAGCCATATTAGTTGTCATATCAACTATCCCTGGAACAGTAAGAAACCAGAGGTATACAGAGGTATGGCCCTATAAGATGCTATAGGTCCTGTATCCTGGCTCCATACAACTTGTATCCTCCTGCCAGGAGAAAAACTTTGACACTACTTTTGCAAACGTGACCCGCTGCACTCCAATACTATATGACCTAGTTCTTGCCCGGACTATTCCGCTGGAGCACAGTCATGCTACTTTTTATAAGACAGGGGAGTAGGAAACTCAACTACCTTTTAATTAAGATGTCAAGATCTGTAATTAAACAAAATGCATGCTGGGAGATGGCTGTCTGGAGGAAATTGCAGCACCTCTGATGAGCGGAATATGCAATATAATAAGAATCCTAACAAAGCCCTAAATCCGGCCCGAACCTACCTTGCATGCAAATAGGATTTAGAGAAAGCCGAAATCACTTCTATATACTGTATAGTGGGTGCACATAGTTGTTGGAAAGTCTATATTGACTATTGGCCGTGGGCAAGGTCTTCCGTAGGTTGCTTTCAGGCAGCTGCAAAATGACTCTGTAGAGAAAAGGAAAACTCCACAGTAAGAATGGGAAGGGAACCAAACAGAAAAACTCAGGTTGTGAGTGAAAGGATCCCTACTTTGTCCTAACAGGATCTGATTCCATTAATTTCCCATGTAGAGCAAACTCCACCATATCTTCTTACCCTGCCAATGAAATCAGCTTGGAAAAAATGAAAAGACCATTTTTAGGATATTGCTCCATTATTGTAATGACATGAACAAGTAAGATAAACTGAAGCAAACTGGTGGAAATTTATCCATTGACAACCAAAGAAATGTTTGATTTAGAAAAGGTGTAATACTCTCATTCACCAGTGGCGGCACTGCAGGGAAACGGAATACATGGATCACCAGCGATCGCTGGGGATTTCAGTAGCTGAACACGAGATTTGGTATTTTTTGTGGACCCCTCTATGGTAGAAAAGATAATGATGGACAATAGATAATGAGGGAATGTGACCTCACAGGACCCCAAAGGCTCATTATGAACCAAGGCCGCCATTTTGGCATATAAAAGCTGCAAATAGACGGGTTGTGTCTATTGAAGGCCACTTATATAGTCATTGCCCTATCACTTTTTCATTGGTTGTGCAAGATTTACTAACATATCCGTCACTTTTATAGAGTGAATCAGGGCAACACTAAGTAGTAGATGGGAGGCCGTGCCTAGTTCATGACGAAGCAAAATTCAGCAAATCTTCTGCCAGCACAGGGGACATCAAGACTGGTGTGTAATATGCCACTCTGGATGAATTCTGCCATTATGTTGACCCCCATTATGTCTTACAAATATATATATATATATATATATATATATATATATATATATATATATACACACACACAGCATATATATATATATATATATATATATATATATATACCCATGATAAATTGACAGATCTTATCTATTATATATAATAATATATTGATAAGCCTATGAGCCTTGGCCAAGATGGAAGCAAGTCTACTAATAACCTTAATATGTTCCTAATGCATTTCTGTACTTGTGTTGGTCCCATGTCCTATAATGTGTCTTGGGCTCCCGGAGAGCGCTCCTCTGTAGTACTCCCAGCTTAATGCTGCTGGAGGGAGATCACTTAATGCCTTAATGACTAATTGGATTAGTCATTTATATGTGTAACACTAATGGATCAGCTAAAATCTTGCATGTGCATTCTACGTGGTTAACCAGGAACTGCAGCTTTCTGCAAATTTATCCATCAAGCGGTTAAGCCTTCTGAGACTTTATCCATCAAGTATCGCTCATGTCACTTGAAAATGGGGTGGAAGGTCAACCGTTAACTAATGTACTGTGTATCATTTCAGTCGCTCGTACTATGGTCATAAGAGGGTCCGTATGGAACCTATAGAGGCGAAATGAAAACAAATGAATAATACAGTAGCTTACGGAATTTCATCAGTAATAGGGCAATGCACCATGCTAGGTATTCCATGTACTGCCATCAAGGACTCAGACAGCACATGGATACTGTTTTCCCATGGAGCCATAGATGTAACATTCATGTAGCATCTAGCCAAAGAGCGCCTGTAGGGCTTTGGCTCATAGAAGAGAGAGGTCACGAGAGGGTAACAGGGACAGTCTCTTAAAGGGGTATGCTGGAATTATGATAACCGTGGCCTCCTTACCAAGTACAGCGCCGGTACTTGGTATTGCAGCTCATCCCCATTCATCTGAATAGGAATGAGTTGCCATGTGACCAATGCTAAACCATTGGATAGTCCATCGCTTCTCATGCAGTATAGACATAGGGGAAAAGTAAAATTTTTAAGCAAATATAACTATTTTTTGTCAGTTTCTACAGATGACTTTGAGAAAACGAGACCCTGGATTTGAAGTGCTGTTAAGAGTCCATTTTTGGTGCTACAGTCGCACACGGGTGATGTGACCTGCTATGTCAAGCGCTCTAATGCTTGTGTGAGGGTAGACTAATGATGGCTCCTAAGATGTCAGATGTGACTACTATTCTCTCTAACATCATTATTTTCCTTCTGCCTCAATAAAAATGATAGGTAAAGGCTCTTCTGCCATAGAGAACTCTGCAGCACATATTTGTATAAAGGACAGGCGCCGGATAGGACTCGCACATGACATATTGCAGTCTGGTTATTTTAGTAATGCAGAAACCTTAGGCTATGTTCACACATAACAGATTTTATGAGGATTTAGGTGAGGATACTGCCACATGCTCTTTTCGTGACTCTCGTGCCGATTCTCCATTTGCATGTTCACATGGTTGATTTGAAATATCCCATATATTTTTTGCAGAATAATTCCAGGGGTTTCGATTTGCTGCAGATGTGCAATTTCCACTAATAGGAAAATATGCCAGAAAACTGTACAGCAATAAGCCTATGTCTAAGAACGGGTTTTTTTGTATTTTGGTCATGGGGTTTTCTTATTTTGGTACAATACGTATCAAGACAAAAGGTGAAACTCCATTGTATGAACATAGCCTTACAATGCGGTATTGTCTTCGACCAACTAGATAATCTCCAAGAATCCACTGACGTTCCCTATGGCACATATACCCTTGGTGACATGCATCTTATATATTGTCCTAGTTATAACTACAATCATATACTGTATACACTCAAGTATAAGCCGAATTTTTCAGCACAGTTTTTCCCAGTTTTTTTTGTGTTAAAATTAGGGACCTCGGCTTATGTTCGGGTCGGATTATACTCGAGTATAATGTATTACAGTATTATGTATATAAAGATATTGCATTCGTATCGGATCATAGATCGTCCTACTAGAATCACACATATATGTGCATTTGTAATGTGTATATTGCATTTGTATGATACTTGTGTATAGTTTATATATAATGTGCGTTTACCCCTTAAATGGGGTGTACCACTGTGCCGGGGGGCAGAGTCTTGGTACGCCCCCTGACAGAACGTTCTGTGAGCGTTGGATGTGATTGTACAGGAAGGAGTAGAGAGGCTGAATGAGACCCATGTCTGGTGTGATGACTACCCAGCCAGCCCAGTGCTGCGCTACAGCTATAAGTTGTCTATGGGTCTACGAATATGACCCTACTCGAGTCACAGGATGGACAAGGCATCTTTATAGCAGAGAAAGAAAAAAGTGGTACCTAGTAAAAATGGAGGCTACCTAAGCAAGAAAAGCACAGGGGAGAACCATCTAACGGGTCGCCCTTATCTCACGGTGTTAAAAACTAGAAATGCACCCCAATTTATGGAAACTGTTTTATTACATTGCTACTTCAAGTAAATTTACCAGTGACCCTGTTTCCTGCAAACTCGAGTTTTCTGAGTCTTATTCCTGCACTAACATCATGGGCACGCCAACTATCACCACCCTCAGCTCTGCACCAGCCCAGGAGGAGAGAGGGAACAATTCGATTGAGTTCTGTAGCCGCCATGACAAGTTCAAGAACTATTACTCCTAGTTTTCGGACTTCCAAAGGAGTTGCTATAGTAGAATATATCACTATTCTCTAATTCTTGAAACTATATGAATATACTTTCTACATTGTGATACATTCTATACTCTAAAATTATATATTTTCACAAACATTATAGGGTCTTTATTTAAATAACGTAACCAGATATGGAACCTAGTATGCAGAACGGGATATAATATACTTGTCATGTGACTGATGACATCTGTTATGGAACTGCTAGGACAGCAATTCCCCAGTAGCCAGAGGTGAACCTACCTTTTTCGCTGCCCGAGGCAGACGACAGAAAGCCATCCCCCCGGAGGAGGGGGCGGAGCAAAGGGGGGCGGGGCGGAGCGAAGGGGGCATGGCGGAGCGGCGTTAGCAGGCAGGGAGAGGACCTGCTCTCTGCCTGAGCGTGAGGGAGCGTCCCCAATCCACCGCTCAGTGACGGTGACGCTAAGCCAGTCCAGGACAGCTTGTCCTGGACTGGCTTAGGTAAGCAAAAATGCCACCCTCCCCGGGACCCTGGCATAGCACCGGCTGAAGCGGTCGCTTCAGGTCTCCTCATGGGAGGTGTGGCGCTGCCAGTAGCTGTCGGAGAACCCTGGAGGAAGGGGCACAAGAGACAGTGAACCCTAAGCTGAAGTCCTCCACTGTCCCTTCCTCTTGCCAGGCCCTATCCTATGTTATAGGCAGCAACTTGGAGACGATCCCTTCCTATATATGTGATACACAAAACGCAGACAAGACAAACAACTACAAAGGGAGGACAGCTAGCCAGGGTTCGGTAACAATTGAGCAATGCAGTGCCAAATCGAAGTCCAAAAGAATAGTCAATAAGAAAAGCCAGAGGTCAGGATAAAGAATACAAGTAAATAAACTGCAAGAGAAAGCCAGCAAGCACGAGGCAATAGCAAGCCCAATGTGAGCCAAGCTTAAATAAGGAGGAAGAACCCACCCTGAAGTTAATAGGTAGACAGGCTGTCAATCACACAAATTAACTACTTCATGAACAGAGGCAAACAAGGGCACACACAGTGCAACCAAAAACTTTAAGCAAGGAACCAAACTGCACACCCCTCCTGCACCGCCGCATGCGAGCAGAGGTTGGCGCAGTGACCCGAACAGGCAGCGATGTTACAACATCATAGAAGGATTCCATGAGGTCACAGCTTATGGTATATATCAGTTTATAGTGGTCTGAAAAATAGCATAAAATGTATCTAATCTTGTATTTTTACAGATATGACATTCTACTGTATGGTATATTTATTTTATCGGAATGTGTGAAGATACTACCCGCACCCACGCTTGTGGCATGCATATGGAAATAATTTGTAATGAAACCATCAGAGAATTGTAGGCTTTATGACTCTCATTAAATATTAAGCAAGTTTAATATTCCATGTCACTAGTTGTAATGATGTGTAAAATTAAATTTGTTTTATATGCATAATTACCGTACACTTCTATAATGTCATTTTACAGCACTTTTGGTTCTGTGTATAAGATTCTTAGCAGGTTCATTATTCATTTTCCACCACGTTATTAGTATTTAGATGTATCACTTCATATAGAATTGGTTTCCGGTCATAAATTTCAACAAATCTGACTAATTTTATTGGAGAGAAAACTTCATCTATCTGACATTTAGGAGGTTTGTTATACATGTTATTGAAGTCATCTAGGGGCCTTCTTAAAGGGATTCTTTTTTATCCCATTGCAATAACTAATTTTCTTACAATTTTTGCCACCTGTGGGATGAATGTAATCACATCTATTGGAAAGTTTGATTTTAGCTGCATTGGATGATACGGCCTATAAATATAAGGATAACGTGGGAGTTTTGGGCCCAGTGTTGTCATTGGTTATTTTGGGATAGTTATACCCCCTTTTATCAGTGCCCGAATTCTGGTCACCCTATTCAACATGTACATGACAGATGGAAGGAAGTATGATGGACAGACCAGACTACATAGAATTTGTAGTCTGTTACCATAGAAACACACTGTATGCCTTCATACAAGCAGTAATTGCAAAACAAAGATACTTTGTATCAAGTTCTATTGAAACTCTTTTTAGATATATTAGCCAATGTAGCTTATAGAGGATCTTCAACCACTTGGGGCACATGTGGTTTTATATACCGCTGGAATCAGACAGTGTGCTGAATTCAGTTTCGGCTTTCCCGCTCTGTGCCCCAGGTGAAGAGCTATCGGTGCCGGTACCGTAGCTCTTCACCGTCAGAAGGGGGTTTCTGACAGTCAATCAGGAAGACCCTTCCTCACAGTAGCGTCCATAGACAAGTACTGGGGGGGGGGACGTTTCTCACCGCTCAGTTTTATCGCTGGGCGGTAAGCAACGACCGCTCACAAAGTACAGCGCTATAGGCGCTACTGTGAAGAAAGGTCTTCCTGATTGACTGTCAGAAACCCCCTTCTGACAGTGAAGAGCTACGGTATCGGCACCGATAGCTCTTCACCTGGGGCACAGAATGGGAAAGCCGACAGTGCACTGAATTCAGAGCACTGTTGGCTTTCTAGCAGTATATAAAACCACATGTGCCCCAACTCATGAAAGGTCCTCTTTAAAAGAGTTTTACGCACATAAAAATCTTAGGGGATACATATGAGGGCAAATGGTTCCTCACATCTCCCCAATCTCTAAGGGCACCAGCCCACACTAGCTGCCTGAGCGGCCCAAGTGCTTCCACGGTACACCATTCCCTGGTCTCTCCAACACAGAGAAAATACTTGGAGATCTTCCATTTTGAGCAACATGGCATCGGGAAGTGGAGAGTAAACTTATGTTATACTCCCATATGTAGAGCTTAATTTTTTTGTGAAACACATTTTATAGACATCTCTATTATCTAAAATACTCTTTTTATATTTGCTTCTAAGTTATATAATAAGTATCTATGTTTCACATAACTTTTTCCATTTCTCATCTTACATTACCAGGGTTTTTCTGTATATAAATGGTCAGATTAAGTAGGTTGGTAGAAATAGCTCCTCAGTATCCAATTCTTGCATAAACAAAATAAGACACCAACACAATGGGATGACGTCCAGGAAAACATATTTGTTACACATGAATAGTCTGAAGGAACGCCTCCATAGAAACACTAAATTATTTCAAGCATTAAGTCCAGCAAATACAAAACGTGACAAACCGCCACCTTTTAGTAGATATCAGTGGCATAGTAGTAGTGGCTCATATGAAGCAAACGTCTCAAAGACTGTTCTAGCCATTAATATGTAAGCTTCTTTACTGTTCTTGATTCTGAGAATATGACCATAAACTGTGGATAGGGAGATTCCTGTTATAACTCCAAATTCACTGAAATAAATAGAAGTGCAGAGAATCGCCTTACAGTCATTGTGAGCTATTAGACGTAGCAGAATCCTCTATATGTAGTGTACAGGCAGGACAAGCGGGGTCTAAACATGTATAGCCTGCAAACAGAGACCTGTCCTTCCCACTTCACTTGCTGTGTCCTGTCTTGAGCCTGATGGTTTCTATAGTTGTACCTTCCCTAGTAACAGGGAGAGAACAGCACATTAGCTGGAAGGGAGACAACTAGTAATAGGAAGTTTTTCAGGCAGAAAACAGCAACAGTTTTCACATAAAGAGAATTTTTATCTAGAATCACATTAAATGAACTTAGAATATGCCATCAACTTATGAATATTGGGAGTCCATTCTCTAGAACTTTCAAAGAATATTAAAGAGTCTGTAGAGATGGTTTAGCTCTTTATCCCTATATGGGGGCACCCCAACCACCCACTGTATAAGCCATCAGTTGTTCCACTGCTAATGATCAAATTATAGCTTAAGCACAGTTTACATTGGTGTCTCATACAGGGGGTACATATAACAAAGATAAGTTTGCTCCCTCCATCTTCCATTGCTGATAATGTTCTGCCATAAGCCCATAACAGGAGATCCATGAGCGCTGTAAATACACACTAAAAACAATCAAGCATGGTAAAATACAAGAAATCTAAATCTATAAACCGTCAGAAAATCTACTTGCAGTCTTTGAATAATATCCCATCTGTAATCACACAAATAGCCAGGCGTAGCTACAAGTACATAGAAGAATTCTTACATTGTAAGATGTGAGATTTGCAGAATCCCCAGTCTTCTGTACACTGCAACAGTTTGCAGACATGTTTGTGGAGGCTGTGAGGAGACTCAACCTCTCCCCTCTCTACTAGCAGACTCAACCTCTCCCCCCTCTACTAGCAGACTCAACCACTCCCCCCTCTACTAGCAGACTCAACCACTCCCCTCTCTACTAGCAGACTCAACCTCTCCCCTCTCTACTAGCAGACTCAACCTCTCCCCTCTCTACTAGCAGACTCAACCTCTCCCCTCTCTACTAGCAGACTCAACCTCTCCCCTCTCTACTAGCAGACTCAACCTCTCCCCTCTCTACTAGCAGACTCAACCTCTCCCCCCTCTACTAGCAGACTCAACCACTCCCCTCTCTACTAGCAGACTCAACCACTCCCCTCTCTACTAGCAGACTCAACCTCTCCCCTCTCTACTAGCAGACTCAACCTCTCCCCTCTACTAGCAGACTCAACCTCTCCCCCCTCTACTAGCAGACTCAACCACTCCCCTCTCTACTAGCAGACTCAACCTCTCCCCTCTCTACTAGCAGACTCAACCTCTCCCCTCTCTACTAGCAGACTCAACCTCTCCCCTCTCTACTAGCAGACTCAACCTCTCCCCTCTCTACTAGCAGACTCAACCACTCCCCTCTCTACTAGCAGACTCAACCTCTCCCCTCTCTACTAGCAGACTCAACCTCTCCCCTCTCTACTAGCAGACTCAACCTCTCCCCTCTACTAGCAGACTCAACCTCTCCCCCCTCTACTAGCAGACTCAACCACTCCCCTCTCTACTAGCAGACTCAACCTCTCCCCTCTCTACTAGCAGACTCAACCTCTCCCCTCTCTACTAGCAGACTCAACCTCTCCCCTCTCTACTAGCAGACTCAACCTCTCCCCTCTCTACTAGCAGACTCAACCACTCCCCTCTCTACTAGCAGACTCAACCACTCCCCTCTCTACTAGCAGACTCAACCTCTCCCTTCTCTACTCACTGTGTGAAGAAAAGGACTGCCAGGAATATGGATGGATTTCCTTGGAAACAAAAGAGTGAACTACAAATTATCTAGAAGTTACATTTTTAATTATAGTGCATTATAGTTTGGTCCAGAATCACATGCTCTATGAAATAAGACTAAGTTGTCTGAAAAGTTTGTGACTATTTAAGTGCATGTGGTTGTACTGAGATGACCACTGCAGCCCCTTCATTCATCCAAGAGATTAGACCCCCAACAATTATACCGTGATGGTGTCTACTCGTGATACTATTCTACCATTAAATTGGGCAGCCATTGGCCATTGTGGGTGGCATGGCTTTGGACACATTCTATTACTTGTATGTGTCTGTACCCCAATAGTAAGAATTGTTAGTTAATTTGCAAAATCAAGTTAATCCCTGCTGACAGTGCCTGTATGTCAGAACCCGGCTTATGTGTGTGCTCCGCATTGTGAAGATTTAATAAGGTCTTTCTGCATGGAAATAAGCAAACCGCCAATGTTTCGATGGAAAATTGACCAGCTCATTTAAAAGATGTTCCTCTGTTTTTCTGGGAACACTATCAAGATTTTGTTTTCTATTGCGGTACAGCTGGCTAATACGCCAGTCTTCCAGTTTTATCAGTTTCTAAAAGACAAGTTGAGCTGTGTTTGTAAGCAGGACAATGACGCCGTGTTTTGGTAGGATACTGTTAACACTCCCGAGCCCCGTTGGTTCATTTGGGAACTGAAATGTCAAGTTGTGAGTGCCCGCTGCCAAGTAGAAGAGGAAAGGCGACGGTTTGTTTTGTATCACATCACATAAAAGACAGCTGAATAATACTCGCCAAAGCTTCTCCTAAGGGAACTCTAGCAGTTATGCTTTTCTGTAAATGTGCGGTAATAAATGTATTCGTCTTCAATCACGAGTTGCAATCGCTTTGCACCTCCAGGAAATTTTTGTATATCTTCTTCTATGGAAAACCTAATCCATAAACCACATATGTGTTATTCTTCTTGAAGTGGCTCTTGAGTCAATGCTCTGAAGCAACTGTTACATATACAAGTGCTCCTAGAATTATTGACCCCGTTTTAGTAACCGAGCTAAAAAACCCTACATGACCCGGAGGATGCTCGGTTATTTGCTGGATATAGAAAAGTTATATTTCCTCTATGTTAGAGCACTTTGGTGGATTGTAAGACCCCAAATACAATTATCAATGAGATTTGGCTGTTCTCAACATAGCCTGAAGAGTAAAAAAGCAAAAAAAAGGAAGAGATAAATGATACAGCCTTGCATTTAATAAAACCAGGCTATATTAAACTCTTCTCTGTCCCAAAGCAACAGAAAAATATGTTAAATGAAAGCTACAGATCTTAGAATCCATCAGAGCTCAGTGTGCGGCTCACTGTACAATATGCAGAAACTTCATAATGCTTCCTCTATATTAGCAAGGGGGACGTGAGCGATCTCCAAAGGATGCAATGAAAATGACATAACTAATGTACAACTGCCCCTCAGCTGCTATAACCTTGTACAGCACATTTGGGAATGACCGGGAGCCGTTGTACAGATTGGTCGTTGGAGTTGGCAGCACAGTCTGTTAGGATGGAAAACCATTGGAGAGTTTAACTTTCAGTATATAAAGCCAAACCATCAGATACCAGTATTTATAGGGGTTTAACATGAGACAGTTGGTCTACACCAGGGGTGGTGCATTATTGGTAGATCACACGGTTCAGAATATTTTGATGTTATGCTGATCCGGAGTTACATTCTGTATTATACTCTTAACTCACTATTCTGCTGGTGCAGTTACTGTGTACATACATTACATTACTTATCCTGTATTATACCCCAGAGCTGCGCTCACTATTCTGCTGGTGCAGTCACTGTGTACATACATTACATTACTTATCCTGTACTGATCCTGAGTTACATCCTGTATTATACCCAGAGCTGCGCTCACTATTCTGCTGGTGCAGTCACTGTGTACATACATACATTGTCCAGTAGGTCTCCATAAGTTAACCCATTCCTGATGTCCCTTTAATTGAATTTCTACATTAATATGTGTTATTAAGTTGATCTGTGTTTATTTAAGTGGGACAAACCATTTTAGCTAATGTGTGCAAATGGTATAGTCCTTCGTTTAGGACATTCTAGTTTGGGAGAGGAGCTGAGCTCAGTTTGCTGTCTTCTCATGAAACCCTAATCAGGGAGAGTGAGTAAGCATAGGCTGGAGTACCCAGCTTAGATTGACCCCAGCTTACCAGTATTAATGTGCTCCAGTGTCATTCTGCAGTCAGGAGATGGGATGTAGCCCTGCTCACTTTCATGCAATCTGTGCCTGTGACAATGACTGTGAGGGTAATTTTGGACAGACTTTATAGTTTCAATCCAGACTACAAAACCACAGGCAAGATTGAACATCCTTTTGTAACCTGCACCCTGCAGCCTGGGCATTATAGGCATTTTTTTTTAATGTAAGGTTTAAAGGCATACTTTTTGAGGAGAAGACTGCCTCGACAAAGTAGACACTGATGGACACCAGAGCATAACATCACTCAGCCTCAACTCGAGTCTTGTGGTGTTTTGAAGAACTCTACCTTCACCATATAAAAGATTACTGTCTGTCTGACTGCTTTTCTTCAAGCAAACTGTGAGTTGTTGCACCAACACTGTTTTTTGCAGTTCTCAATCCTGCTTTCACCATCAAGGGCACTTCAACCACCTTCAAGCTCAAGGAGGCTTACTGCAGGGAAGTGCCCAAAGGGATTCTACTACCACCATCTCTCAAACTGCAGGCCCCCTTTTCACTACAACAACCCAGTAGTTTGAGAGATGGTGGTAGTAGGATCCCTTTGGGCACTTCCATGCAGTAAGCCTCCTTGAGCTTGATGGTTGCTGAATTGCCCTTGATGGTGAATGTAGGATTGCAGCCGTGAGCAGTGTTTGTAGGTCGGTTGAGCCACTATGAGCCCATCAGTGACCCACTAGTGCGCCCAACCTTCCTGACTTGCTGCATATTGTAGGGGAGATCACACTGAACACCATCATACCTTTAGGTAGCCCAATAGATATACCATTTCCTTGAAAAAGACATTTTAGAAATATGCCATAAGACTCAAGTGCCATGGAGGTGTGCCAGAGCCTCCAAGAGCTCCAACCAGGTTGGTCAGACTCTACACCTAGATGTCATCTCAGCAGTCAATGTGTCTACAGTATAGTCTACAGTAACTAAATTAAATTAGATATAGCATAACCATCTGCCTAGCCCTCACCAATCCCAAGAATGATGGTTCCAATTTCCAATGGCTCCTGGGACACCTCTATTCTCAGGATTGGTTGTGGCCCCTGATGTCAGACTTCTTCAGCTCAGAATATTTTGACATCAGTAGATTTGTCGTATATTTTATGTATCAGAATCTCTCCTATTTGGTTAGAGGTTGAGTATTCTTGATATCAGTTTTGACTCAGATTTTTTTGGTGTGGTTTTTAGCATTTTCACCTGCTTTTCTCTGCCTAACAGTTAGCAAGGCGTTGATTGGCTTTATCAGCCACTAAATATAGAAGAAAAGATGAACTGCTTAAGTGAATAAGAGACACACGAGACCCCTACTTGTACCATCACCTGCTTGGATAAACTTACGATGGGATTGCTTTTGCCCTTAGCCACCAAAAACATTGCTCCTATTATTTTTTCGAAGACTGGAAAATAAAAAGAAGCCAATTCATTGCTATGGGGCAACTCTACTACTACTTCTTTATAATAGTTTCCATAAATCTCTCATAGTGTACTTTGTGCAGGAGTTCTAGGAAATTATGAGAATCAGTATCTTTCTTTCACAGTTGTAGGATTAAACATCTGTGTTTGCTAAAATGTTAGAAAGGGGGTACATGCTGTAGAAAGTGCCAATGCTATGGGGCCCTGGAGTGAGAAGACCCTAAGACAAACATGGATAAAATCCCCCCATTTATACTCACCTTCCCTTACCTCTTTTGTACTCCTCATGGCAACCGAGGCTCTCCTTGTGACGTCATGCTGCTGGGGTCACTTTTGTGGCCTCTGACAGCATGGCTCTTGGCGTACCCATGTCACTGCTGTGGCCTGTGATTGGGTCTTAGTTGTGACATGGGCATGCAGAGCGCCATGATATCACAAGGCATAGTCCATGTTGTCATTGAGCAAGCCAAATGACAGTGCAGGATGCCATGAGGAGCCCTAAAGGAGGTAAAGGAAAGGGAGTATAATTTTTTTTTTATATACACCTATAGATAGGTTCCTAGGAGCCCTGACAGTGTCATACACTATGTTTTATAGATAGGTTCCTAGGAGTCCTGACAGTGTTATACACTATGTTTTATAGATAGGTTCCTAGGAGCCCTGACAGTGTCATACACTATGTTTTATAGATAGGTTCCTAGGAGTTCTAAGAGTATTCTACACTATGTTTTATAGATAGATTCCTAGGAGCCCTGACAGTGTCATACACTATGTTTTATAGATAGGTTCCTAGGAGCCCTGACAGCGTTATACACTATGTATTATAGATAGGTTCCTAGGAGTTCTAAGAGTATTCTACACTATGTTTTATAGATAGGTTCCTAGGAGCCCTGACAGTGTCATACACTATGTTTTATAGATGGGTTCCTAGGAGCCCTGACAGTGTCATACACTATGTATTATAGATAGGTTCCTAGGAGCCCTGACAGTGTCATACACTATGTTTTATAGATAGGTTCCTAGGAGCCCTGACAGTGTCATACACTATGTTTTATAGATAGGTTCCTAGGAGCCCTGACAGTGTCATACACTATGTTTTATAGATAGGTTCCTAGGAGCCCTGACAGTGTTCTACACTATGTTTTATAGATACGAGCCCTGACAGTATTCTTCGCTACTTTTAAGTAATTTTAAGGATAACTTTGCAGCAGTTTTTATTATTCCTGCCATCGAGTCTCTCGCTGACATTAGTGTTTCTCAGTGTGTTACAAATGGAGATAAAATAAAAGCAAATAATTAAGAGTTCCTGTTATCATCCGCTCCGATAAAGGCTTTTTTTTAATGTTTGGCAGACATTGGCAGGACTAGCGGCTCATGTTGTTGCTATGGAGATGTTTAGACGGTATTTCAATAAGTAGCAAGTACAACAATGCAGTAAATGATGTGACTTCTATGGACACGGTGATGTCTCTAATGTTTTGTTTTTGCTCATGACAGTTGGTGAAATAAAGGCATTGTTCAGACTATACACACATCTTATGTAGTCTTGATTCCTCGCCAGATACTGTAATTTGAGAGTCATGCTAATATATGTCTGAGATGAGCTATTATTAAACAGCTAAAAATGTTCTGCCTTGAAATCATAACAATCTCGGGAAGAAATACTAAAATTTAAAGTAACCCAAAATCAGAACACAAACCCACAAACCCCAATTCCTTCCTAGGTCAACTTTTACATTTCACATTCACACCTGGACCCTTAAAGGCAGAAGGTGCACAAGGGCGGTCACTTTGCAAACCCATTCAAGGTACTGCCCCGATTATAGGAGTCATTTACACCAGAATATTAACAAATCTGATGGGGACAATGGCCCCCACCTAGTCAGGCCTCCTTTCAGAAAAGTGGTGAGGGCAAATGTAAAAGAGCCATTTGCAAGTTGTAAATGCTGAATATTTCCTTAAAGTGTCCGACCACCTTCTGTATCATCTGTTGGCCATCACCTATTCCTCTTGAACCCCCAAAGACTGCCTGCTTAGCTCAACCAATGTGTCTGTGTTCTATATGGGAGAGATGTATATTTCTTTAGGGCCTCATTGCGGCGTCCGGAGTTGTCCAGTACTCTCCTATGATGTTATCATCACCGGTGAGGCCTGGGATTGGGCCACCAGTAGTCACATGGGCACGCCAAGTGTAATAATTAGAGATGAGTGAACAGTAAAATGTTCGAGATTTGATATTCGTTTCGAGTAGCCCCTCAATATTCGACTACTCGAATCGAATATCGAACCCTATTATAGTCTATGGGGGGAAAACGCTCGTTTCAGGGGTAGGCAACGTTCGATCAAATTATACTTACCAAGTCCATGAGTGAGGGTCGGGCTGGATCCTCCGAGAAGTCTTCTCCGTGCAGCGTCCCCGCGGCATCTTCCGGCTCTGAATACACTCTGCCAGGCATCGGGCCTGGGCAGAGCCGACTGCGCATGCCCACACTACAAGCGGACATGCACAGTCGGCTCTGCCCAGGCCCGATGCCTGGCAGAGTGAATGAAGAGCCGGAAGACGCCGCGGGGAAGCTGCAGGGAGACTTCTAAAGGTAGGAGAAGAACCAGCGTTGATTGGCCGACTGTATAGCATTCGGCCAATCAATGCTGGTTCTGCTTTGAACTTTTACATTCGAACAGCGAGTGGTACTCGATCAAGTACGAGTATTTCGAATATCATAGTAATACCTACTCGATCGAATACTACTCGCTCATCTCTAGTAATAATGTCTTGACACTCACTGAGCCCAGGTCACTGTTGAGGTCCAATCACAGGCTTCAGTGCTGAGCCTGGGTTGATGACATCACAGAAGAGCGCCAGATGTCAGGAGGCGGCCCAAAAGAGGTAACGGAAGGCAAGTATGAATGATTTTTTTTATTTTTTTCACCTCCACCTATTATACTCTCAGGGTATAACATGGTGGCCATTTTAGTTAATCCGAGACAAATCTTCATTTGCTCAGTTTTGTAAAAAAAAAAACTAATTTTTTTTTTAATATTTGGGTCTAACTCATCTTGGCACAAATTATCGCGCCCATCTCTAGCCTTTATGGTTCACTTGGCCAACCTTACATTTTGTTATCAGAAAGCTAGTTCTGGGATATAGAAGTTGAACTTAAATAGTTTGTCTTATAAACACAATCTTTGTTCTAGTTCTTTTTTTGGAAGCCCCACAACTATTTCATGACACCTGAAATCTGCCCGATTGGGTTGCCGCATTTACCTTGAGACACCTGCCTTGCTGCTTAAATCCCGGAGACGGATTGTGATTCGATGGATTTCTACAGTAATTGTTATCGTGATGAAACATTTCTGATTACTTCCAAAAATATTGAGTAAGTCTTTTTGTGTTTTCTTTAGTCTTTACAAAATACAGCACAAAAAAAATCTGTCGCTCTGTAGTTTGAGATAAATGTTAATCATAGCAACCAGATTGTGACTGTGGGGACATCATTGTTGTCGCTGCTGTTTGTACTGTATGCCGCTCCTGGCAGTTCTCCTCCTAAAACTGCTCCCTAGTTGTATCCAACAACAATGGTGCCATGGAAGCCATAGAGACTGGAGACAAAAAATGCTTTGTTAACCCAAAACCGTACAAAATAGAAACATAGCATCCTACATGATAATGAAAATATATGCTATTTATAATACTTGGTTGTGGGAATGGGAATAACAAGTAGCCATGGGGACCTATGGAAAAACTCTGAATAGGGGCCTACCCTCCACCGGTAGAGTCTAAAAAAAGTTCTAAATAGAATGCAAACTCAATTTTTTTTGTACCTTTTCATTATCCTCGATGATCCCATACCTCCAAGCCCAGCTTTGTATCATTACATCATTGGAACAGACATCCAAAAATTAGAGAGTGCCTGATCTATCAAGTGATGACACCCATGGTGCCCAGTAGACCCAGTTGAGCTACGATCCAACAAACTCCATTCTATCTTCTATGCAGGGCTGTGATGCCGGAGTTGGAGTTGGGACCAATTTTGAGTGGATTCACAATTGGAAAAACATTACTAACTCCAGTTTTCTAGCACAAGTTACAATGGAATTCTAAATTTCTATTCTGACAGATTTATGAAGAAGCCACAGCCTATCATAATTCTACCTTTCCCTGTGCCAGTCGGGCCATAGATGAAGACTGATATATAATACAGTCCTCTTAATAAATTTACTCTATAGTTTACCTTTATTGGATTCAATCACTAGGTTTTCAATGAATTAGAGGATCTTTATGACTTCTGTCTTTATGGCTATATATGAAGGAGTCGCAGGCAGAGAAGGAATCAGAGTCGGGCTGTGGAATAATAGCGGAGTCAATGTTGGTGGTCTGGTCTACCGACTCCAAAGCTGTAAGTCCCAATAGAACCTTCAATGTAACGTGAAAATAGCCTGAAGCTCCTTATTTTAGGAAGGGTTGTCCTCTTCTGCTGGGCCCCCATGGCAGATGTTATGTCTTCTACCCACAGATGCTAGATATTGGCCACCAAACCCTAAGGGACATCAGATGAATTTGTGGCCAATCCCTAAAGAACTCTATGCATACATGTGTGTTGTATCAGGTATAGAAAGTGAGTATAATATGGGGTTGAAACAGAATTTTGCCAACTAAGTTGTATCAACATACTTAGAAACAACTCTTAAATATCTTGCCATCTTTGCCCCTGCAGATCCAGGGTCAGGGGATAATCGTACACATCAGGGATAGTGTGTGCCTACATAGGCAGTACGGAGACTTACAAGTCATTCCTGCTCTGCTAGGGATTCTGGGTAAAAAATATGCAAATCTATTCTCCAGGATGTAATTCAGAGAACAGTGAACTCTGTATGCTGCCCTCTAGAGGGCAGCTTCCTTAACATCATGCATGACTCAGTTAATAAGTCTACTATCATGATGCGGATTTAATTGCCAAATTAGTATTTCTATTGCAAAAAGAACAGATTCCCAGCTATGGACAGCGCTGTTTCGGCCTATTGGGCCTCCTCAGCATAGTGCAGGAATACTGATTTGGCAGAGTGAGAGACTATAGTCCAGGGTTAGGGGATGATTGTACACACATTAGGGAGGGCGTGTGCCTACATAGGCAGTACGCGAAGATATGTGCCAATAAATCAGGTAATTTTTTATTAGTAGAGCAAACGTTTTCGGTCTGGATAGACCTTCCTCAGGCTCTGTTCAATGTAGTAAAAAGCTGTCACAGATGTTGGTCTGGAGATTTGGTATGAGGTCAATTACCTCTGCCGCCGCAATGCCGGGGCCCGCTCTCACCGAGGAGGAATAGAGTAATGCGCACAGGTATGTGGGCAATCTGCCAAAAGGGAGCGCTTCCTTTTGGCAGATTGCCCACATACCTGTGCGCATTACTCTATTCCTCCTCGGTGAGAGCGGGCCCCGGCATTGCGGCGGCAGAGGTAATTGACCTCATACCAAATCTCCAGACCAACATCTGTGACAGCTTTTTACTACATTGAACAGAGCCTGAGGAAGGTCTATCCAGACCGAAAACGTTTGTTCTACTAATAAAAAATTACCTGATTTATTGGCACATATCTTCGTGTGAAGCTCTTTTTCCTATTGATACGGGGTGGGACCCTAGCTTCAACACTGGGACAAAGTCTGTATCCCTATCTACATAGGCAGTACGGAGACTTACAAGTCATTACTGCTCCACTAGGGATTCTGGGTAAAAAATATGCAAATCTATTCTCCAGGATGTAATTAGGAGAACACTAGAGGGCGGCTATGCTGAGGAGGCCCAATAGGCCGAAACAGCGCTGTCCATAGCTGGGAATCTGTTCCTTTTGGAATAGAAATACTAATTTGGCAATAAAATCCGCATCATGACAGTAGACTTTTTAACATCATGCATGATGTTAAGGAGGCTGCCCTCTAGAGGGCGGCGTACAGAGTGCACTGTTCTCCTAATTACATCCTGGAGAATAGATTTGTATATTTTTTACCCTGCAGATCCACTAAGTGTGTCTATGTATCATGAGCTTAAGTCTTCTACATCCCTAGGTAAATCACAGAAGTAGAAATTATAGGAATGTTCTTATTAAAGTTACGTAACATTTTTTGTCCCCCCCCCCCCCATATTATTTGGATGTTGGCGCCCCTTTAATTCTAAGTCATTTCCAAGAATGTATTTTATAAGCTTTTCTCTTATTGTGCTGTGTGGGCAAAATTACTAAACTCTGCATATTAACATTATGTTCTTGTTCTTGGCTGGGGTCTCCATCTTCAGCTTTATCTTGTTTCACCATCCAAGCATCTGTGCTAATGAGCCTTGAGAGGACAAAATAAAAACCATCAGAAATCCTGTTTATCTCTCCAGTATCTGTTCACAACACTTGCTTTAAAGAGATAGTGGAGGGTTTTTATTTTCTGCTGAGCCTTTACTACATGTAATGACGGCAATGTGCAAAACTGAACCTTCACTTAAAAAAAAAAAAAAAAAAAAAAAAAAAAAAAAATTGCAATGCATTCCTTTTAATTGAGATCTTGGAAATACGTCACGTTTTATATCTTTTTATGTTCTATATTCCGATTTTTTTTTTAATTATATTTTCTGTACCTGATTATAAGGGCGGCCATCTTGCCTGATCTTCCCCAGCATTTAGTGCTATGCGTTACTTAGTCATGTCATAGGTATCGATAGTCTGGAGGCATTGATAGTCTGACTCATTGAAGTCTATGGGAGACTTTCTAGACTTACTCTATGCAAGGAAGGAAAATAGATTGGCTGTGACATCTTCTATTCTTAGCAGTGGATCAATGATGGGTCAATGGTGTTATCTATAGAGGTGTTATCTTCTATGGTAATACTATCTGCGATGTAACAGAGGAATTTCTATGACAATCATTGGGCTTAGTAGCCAGAGTAAAAATTGCAGGACATAGCACTTTCTCTAAAAATATTCATAGTGAAAAATTATTTATTTTAGATCATCAAAAATTCTTAAGAATAAAATCCTGGTTTTTAAAATAGGTCTTTTTATGGTGGCCCATTGCCTTTAAGTTATCTTTGTAATAGTGATACATAAACATTCTTATCCTTATCCATAGATTTTAAGTAATTAACTACAGTAGATGTGAGAGATGTCTGAAACCTGTTGGGTCTAAATCTCCAGAATGATTGGGATCTAGGTTTCTCCTTTGTATCGGAATGACATTCTGAAAGTTCTATGTGCGTTAAGTTCAATGTTTCCATAACTCTAATTGATCTTGATAGGAGCAGACTGTGTATAGATGTGCGACTCCTTACTTTTCCTCTTGGCTGGACATGTCTCGATATTTGTGTCAGGAGATGAGCAGCTTTTCAATACAACATGATTTCACTTATCAGATGTGATATGCTAACTATACTATGTGGGGTACATTTATCAAATTTTTGTGCAAATTTGTGATTTTGCGCCACCCTCACCACCACGGGGTATGGCAAGGGACTTGGCATTGGTGAGGTCAGTGACCCCACCAGATTTATAATAATTTACACCAATAGCATAAATGATCCCTGACATCTACACCAGCTACAAGATTTTAGTGCAGGTGCATGGCCTCATGGAAGGGGCTTCCGATTTATGGCTACTTATAAATCAGGTGCATTCTCTGTTGTCTTTGTAAATCTGCCCCAGCTCCAATCTTCATAAATCTGGCCCTATGTGTCTCTGTGAGGCCACCCATTGGATGTTTAGTGAACTGCAGCCCATTGAGGGTTTAGTTAGCACTAGCAATACCTGCTACTTCGTCCACGGCCCCCTCCCCTCTTATGCGCGACACAGCAGCAGCGTCGCCCTGGGGCCCCCCATTGCCCTGCGGCCGCAGCATCCCTCATCTCCTCTGCTTCCCGACGCGCAATCTGGACGCTGAGCCCGAGTTGTCTCCCAAAGACTTGCCGCGCCACTGTCGTCCCCCCGGGCCACAACAAACCCGTGTTGGACGTGCCTGTTTTCTCATGTGGGACCCCCAAATACTTCCTCCCATCCTCCCTGGCTCAGGGCCCCTGCCTGGACCCCCAATCCCTGTTAGCAACGCCGCCTTGCATGCCCTTCTCCTCCCACGTGGCTCCTGCTTGACCGTATGGCCACCTAAACGCAGCTCCTGCGGTCTACTCACTCATTCGCCGCTGCCACGCCACGCCACTTGAGGGGTGCCATAGTGCCCGGCCGCACATCCGGCTTGGTCCCGAAGTAGGAGGCAGCGAGTGAGGGGCGCAGACTGTCTCCAGCTGCTGCAGTTGTGGTGTACCGCAAAGTTGAGCCGGGCCGGCCCGCGCCGTGCTGGAGCTGCGAACAGCCGCCATGTTCTGTGCCTCGCAGACTCTCCGGTGGCCACGCCCACTGGAGCCAGCTATCCTATGGTGGAGGGCAGTTCGGCCATCGGGACGACCCTACACTGGCACGCACCTATCACAGCACTGGGGACAGAGCATGCATGGCGTCATCCCAGGTCCTGCAGCGGACCTGAGGACAGGCTTTGGCCGGTACCGGACATGCTTTCAGGGGATGGAGCCAGATGAAAAGTACCCTATCCTTCCTTCCTGGGGAACATCTAGGTATGTGCCAAATTTCAGCCAAATACGTGCCACCGTTTGGTTGTGATTGAGGAACAAACATCCAAACACACAAACCCACAAACATCCAAACACACAAACCCACAAACATCCAAACACACAAACTTTTTTATAATATTAATAGGATGTCAAGCCATTGTATTGAACTGGTTTCACGAAAACTTGCATTCTTAACCAAATTAGAGCTAAGGTAAGGGTGAGCACACCTGTACATGGGAATACAAGACTGGACCTTCTCGAGGAGCCTGGTGCAGGATGCAGTAGTATTCACCATAATCCTCTTTGCCACCATGGTTAGGTAGTTTCCTACTACATATACTACTGAGCTTGTAATTCATGGTTCTTAGTATATGGAATAAGAAAAGTGTACGTGTCATGGTATAAACTGCAAGAAATGTTCCGTTCACCTTCTTTCCTAAATATGAAGCTGATTATTAGCCAGCAGGAGCTTCACCATGTCAAAGACTAGGAGGAAAAATTACACCTTTTAGTCTAATGTAATCCTTACGGAGATGACAATATCCCACCGCTCCATGGCCTTTTACCGTTCTGACTTAAGTAAAAGAAATAAAAAAAACACTATAATCGTGGCAATACAGGTTAAATTATGGGTAAAAAGCAGCGGATTTATTGCACATTTATGGCATATTTCTATATAAATTTATATTTCTAGGTGACCGGACAAGGTTTTAATCAATTTGCTTTATTTCAGTAATTTGCACTTAGTTAAGAAAAAAGTGAAAAATTATAGAATGTGGTAAAATAAAAATATAACTTATACTCATCTGGTAATTCCCCTAACACTAGCAGGGACCGCATGGATAGAGAGGAGAGCTCCTGCGGAGGTTTGGAGGATTTCAGAGGAGTTCAGCTACAATGGCTCCTGTAGCCAAAGTTCCACACATTGGATCCTCCAAGTTCAGGAAGTAGCAGGACGAGGAGCACAAGGAGGTTTTTGAATTGAATTCAATGGAATTTTCCTGCGTACTATTCGCTCATCTCTAGTTACTTTCTTAAAAGCGCATAGTCAGCAATAAAGTTTATGCACCATATACTGCAGATATTGCAGTACATTGTACGGGCAATAAAGTAATATCGGGTTCGAGTCCTCTTATGGGACAGTGAAAAGAACATTAAAGTGGAAAAGGATCAAAAACAGAATCCATCTCAAAATCCGCTGCCAAAAACATCTCCCACTGACTTCAATGGGAGCCACTGTTGGCTAGTAGCGGAATAAAGAAGTGAAGTGACCCTTCTTCCAATGGACTCTGCAGCTTAGACAGCCGTGGCGTCTGCGGCGCGAGATTCCCTTCCAATTAAGCCCATTCATTCGGGCCAAATCCAGAGCAGAATGCCGCAACGGGATGCCGGTGCACTGCATCGGCATTCCGTCGTGGGTAGCCGCGCGGTATATTTACACGCAGAATCCATTTTCCGCCGGGTGAACATACCCTTAGGTTTCCATGTGAATGTATAGAAGTCCAAAATATCATACCAAAAGAAAATACAAATAACTAAAACTTGCCCCTACATAAAAAAGCCCTCACATAGCTCCATCAAGAACAACGTAAAAAGTGATGGGTGTCAGAATTTGGTATCTTGTAGCAAATCGTTTATTTTCACAAAATGGAATTTTATTAAGTAAAATCAGTAAAACGTAACACAGAAATAATGAAAGTTGTACGCGTTTTCACATAAGCCCCTCAACTTAAAAGCTATGTGTACCCCAATAAGTTGCCATGAAAAAATACAACTCATCATGTAAAACGTAAGCCCTCATATGACAGTCAACAGTAAAGAAAGGAGTTTAAAGATGCGAAGAAGTTTACAAATTTTGAAAATATGAAAAAAGTTATCAAGTCTGAGGCCTCGTTCACATCTGCATGAGGACCCCCCCCCCCCGAACGCATTGGCAAGCATTGTGCAGTGAAAGCACATGGACCCTATAGACCAGGGGTAGGGAACGTACGGCTCTCCAGCTGTTGCAAAACTACAACTCCCAGCATGCATACTGGCTCTGCTGTTCTGGGAACTCCCATGGAAGTGAATGGAGCATGCTGGGAGTTGTAGTTTCACAGCAGCTGGAGAGCCAAAGGTTCCCTACCCCTGCTATAGACTATAATGGGGTCCGTGTGCTTTCCGCATGGTCTCCGCACGAGTCATGCGGACAGTAAAGTAGATCATGAACTACTTTTCTGTCCGCATTTTCCATGCAGACAATGCACGGAAAGCAAATGGACCCCATTATAGTCTATGGGGTCCGTGTGCTTTCACTGCACAACACTTGCCTATGTTTGGTTGTCCGTTTGGGCGGGGGTCCCCATGCGGACTCCCCCATACAGATTACCAACGCAGATGTGAACAAGACCTTAATGCCCACATTATCAACCTTAGAGGGTTAAGGGAGCGCGAGCACACTTTCTAACTGTCCTTTTCTCCACGGCCTTGCAAAAATGTATTATGCCACTTGCCAGTTTTTGGAATTTCTTAGTTGCAAGGATAACAGCATACCTGCAGCACCCAATGGGTGCAGGATTTTGTGAGTTAAGGCGCCGTGACAACATGTATGTCATCACCCTAAAAGTAAATGATGGAAATGGCTACGTCAGGGACTTGTTTTTTGCAGAATGTCGTGCCATTTGCATGCATCTTCACCCTCCGAAGTTACACAATTAGCTAAATGGAGATCATGTGACGGCTTCGGCCAACCACGAACCTGTTCTTTAATTGTACTTTCTACTAACTAATGTAATAATTTGCAGTGATCGGAAATGTTACATAATGAAATAATGATGTTTAATGAAATTTCCGCCTGACTCAGTGATTTAGAAATGGTTTACTCAGCTGCCAAAGTTAAATCCTATCTGCCTAGTACGATGCGGCATCCATAATTCATAAACATTATAAAGCCTTTAGGTATTCCTAATAAACACATAAATAAACTAAATAATGTAGTAGTCGGGATTGTGAGGAGTGAATACATAGGCGGTAAAACACATAGCAGCTCTTTTAAAGATTCAGTAGGGTGTCCTTGGTAATGGTCTACAAGTAATGGCGTTCTTGGCTGCCGCTATACCACATTACTGGCACATCAACTCTCCATTGTTTGTGTTTACAGCCCACAGCTGGGAGACGAAAGGTAGCGAGTAGTGGGATCCTTGTAGGAAAAAACCTATACAGTGAAGATGATGAAATGGCCCATAATATATTACTGGATGAACCTATTACGTGTATCCTCTGTAACAGACCCAAATCAATATTCTTAAGATGCTCCTTATATTATAACTAGGGGGCTTTCAATTCAAAGTTATACCCATTGCTTCTGCCCCCACAGCCTAATCATATCATATCTTCATACCCTTAAATACGGACCTCATACCCCTTAAGGTATTACATACCCCAGACACGATCATAGAGCTGTATGACTTAAGGACCTGCACAGATTTTTCTCTATGTGGCAGGTCCTTTAACAGTAACAACCTCTGCACACATACCGTTTCCCCGAAAATAAGTCATCCCCCGAAAGTAAGACATAGCAGAGGTTTTGTTGAATTGTCTAATATAAGGCACCCCCGAAAGTAAGACATCCCCCAATAATAATAATCCTTCTGTGCAAAGACTGTATGAAGAAAAACATTGCAGCCGGCTGAACACTGTGCACGATGTTCTGTGTGCACTGGTATGCCGGCTACTGACGCTGCTGCTATAGGTTGTATCCAGTGTTCCTGCTGCTGTAGGATGAGCTGGGAGATACCCGTGGACATACACTAAGCATGGTATGCAGCGGGGGGTCCACTCTCCCAGCTCATCTCACAGCAGCAGGAACACTGGATACAACATACGGTATCACAACAGCGGCAGCAGCCAACTTTCCTGTGCACACGGAGCACTGCACACAGCGTTCAGCCGGCTGCAATGTTTTTCTTCATACAGTCTTTGCGCAGCAAGCACATATCAGCGTAGCGCAGTGGTGACTGCAACACACAACAATAAAATAAGACATCCCCTGAAAATGAGACATAGCATATCTTTAGGACCAAAATTTAATATAAGGCACTGTCTTATTTTCAGGGAAACACGGTATGGTCATGGTAGATGCTAGAATGGAGTAGTTAAATCAGGTGCTGCCTGGCATGCTGTGGATCCAGTAGGCGGTGCTGCATCATGTGTATGTTCATATGACTCACCACCTGTTGTATACATGTCAAACCAGATGGGTTAGGGTAAGGTTTGCATATAGGAGAGACATAGTGAGCCTCTACTTCAACAGTGTAACATTTTAATGCCAAGGCTCCGGTTGTGTTCGTAGTAATGGTGCCTGCCAGACCCCATGGCTTCTGGAGCCGAGTCAGTGCCACCTACTGGATTCAAGACACACCACTCCATTTTAGACTCAAACATATGGTCATGTGTGAAAGGTTTATAGCAGGGGTAGGGAACCTTTGGCTCTCCAGCTGCTGTGAAACTACAACTCCCAGCATGCTCCATTCACTTCCATGGGAGTTCCAAGAACAGCAGAGCAAGTATGCATGCTGGGAGTTCTAGTCTTGCAACAGCTGGAGAGCCGTACGTTCCCTACCCCTGGTCTATAGTAACAGGTCCTACACACATCAGCTGTTTGGGGCCACCTCCAATGCTCTTCTATACACAGCAGTTAGCGCCATGCCCTGTATAGTGGTTGGCACTGGTACTGCAGCTCTAATGTACTCTGGTGCCCAATCTCTGTAAATTTTCCCCATGTGCACAAAGATATTCTCCTATAAAAACAATGCTATATACAAAGACTAATGATACATGCCGAAGTGTGGGATTGTCAGCCGAGCTCAGGGAAGTAACACAACTGTGAAAGGTGAACCAGTCCTAACTTTTTTGATTTCTATCGTCACCCATTCCCCTTGACTCATCATGTCCAGATACTCCCTCTTCTGGTTGGCAAATAGAGGACACATCACCGTACTAATATGGCTCATACAAAGCTAATAGCCACTATAGACATATGGCCAAGGATGGAGGGCAACACAAAGAAGAAGGGCAGGTAGACACAGATACAACAAAGATACTGCACAGACAGGACATCGGGCATAACAGAGGACTCCCACCCTCTCCCCCTTACAAAACACAGGGATTGAATTTCAAGGGAGATGACAAAGTAATCCAATCCCTGTTTTCTTTATGTTGAATCCAGAGGCGATTTATCCTGTACAAAGTTCAGTACACAGAATAGTCACTTCTCTGCATAGAATACAACGTGGTGTCAGAAAACAGAATTTGCTAAATATACTTTGGTGACACATATGTACATGGTGCTATTCTGAGACTCGGGATTACTACGGCACTGTACGGCAGTCTTAGCTTTGTCAGCCCTGCCACAGGCGACCATCCTCTGTATGACAAGTATTATTCTATGTAACCAAATTACATTCTAAGCCCTTAGTCACACAAAGCTGATTTGTATCCACATTTCATGGAACATATTTACTTCTATTGTGTTGTCTGTGTTGGATTTCATCTCTGTGCTGTCCATTTTTTCACGCTCTCATAGATTTATGGGAAAATAAACCAAAATTGGACATGCGCCGAGATGTCGGAAGGCTTGTGGGATTAGCCCATTGACTAGGTGCGAGTACAGTACTTTGGGAGGGTTGACTTATATTATAGTTGGCGTATAAGCCCTTAGGAATACGGAAATATTAACTATCATTTACGCCTATTAATTATTAACATTATTATATGCCCTTATATAATTCGAGATTGAGCCAGGAGAATTTAATAATTTATGAATATTAAACCTTATTTTTCTCTTTAGTTTTGGCAAGCCATTCAGAAGTTATATTTATTAAGTTAGAATTTCCCTTTAAGGTACATGGTACAACAAGAGGTTAGCTTTTAGAGGAAATCCACTTTGGCCCTTGCTGCCAGCGGCTTGGCAGCAGGAGGTGCGGTATAGTGACCTTACTACTTCACCCCCTACCTGGCTCCAAGCTGTGGGCTGAATGGTGAAGCAGGGAGCACTCAACTCCATCTGGATCCTTTATGGTCACTTCGTGCACCAAGGGACAAAGGGTTAACAGCAGTGGCGTAACTAAAGTTTGGTGGGCCCCGGTGCAATCTTTTTTTATGAGGCCCCCTACCTCTTCCCTACAACGAATGGTTATGGGTGCAAAGGAGTTTAAACACCTTTAGTATGGTTAGGGGTAATCTGTGGGTCTCCTTGGCTTATGGGCCATATGGAAGCTGCAATCTCAATACTGATGCCAATGTTTATGGGCCTGGTGTGACTGCACCCTCTAAAGTTACACCCCTGAGCAACACCAAAAGTCCAGGGCTACCCTGCTAAACCAGGTTGCTTTAAGGTGTGCAACAGTAGCTGAGATTAGTAACTCGGCCTTCCAGGGGGATACATTAATATAGAGATGGATGTACACGATTTCACCATCAAGGGAAGGAGGAAGAATGACCATGATCATGTGACCGCATACAGAATGCATCTTACGAAAGAGAAACCGTAATACATGCAGATACAAAATTGTCTTTATTCCTCCTGTGAATTAAATTTTCTCATAAAATGATAGAAAAATCCCTTTAGGAACAGGTCACTTACATTGCATTAAAATCAAGTAAGAAAATTCCATCTTCAAAGAAGCGGCTACAGTATCTCCAAGGTTGCAAGATTAATTTTGGCCATGGTGCCGAATGTTCAGCCAGGCGTTGCTGTCAGTGCAGCCCCCACAGCAGTATATAGTAACACATGTTCTGGCATTGCCCTCTGCTCACTCGAGCTTTCAGCCCCCTTGGTGTAAATTAATTAACTTCTAAGCCTACGGAAGGAGTCTCGAGTAGATTCCATGTTTTTTCTGTTAGAGAATATTATTTATAGAAAAAAAAAAATCTCCCTCTTGAGACATCAATGACTTCATGGAGTGAATACAAGAGATTCCAATCGTCTTCTGTCTCACTTGGTAGTTACTAATATTTTATATTTTACAGGGGTTTTCTGGTTTCAGCAGATAAATATTCCTTGGAAAATTGAATTTTTTTTTTTTAATTTTGTATCAATTCCTCACAGTGGTCACTTTCTTTGTAGTAGTCACGTTCTTGGTTTCCTTCTAGTGCCACAGTAGGGAACCTTCGGCTCTCCAGCTGCTGTGAAACTACAACTCCCATCATGCTCCATTCACTTCCATGGGAGTTCCAAGAACACCAGAGCAAGTATGCATGCTGGGAGTTGTAGTTTTTTAACAGCTGGAGAGCCAAGTTCCCTAACCCTGTTCTAGTGGATGAAAATCTGTTCTAGTCACAGAATTTTGGATGACTATTCATTAGGTGGTCATTAAAACCTCCTAAAGAGTTGTCGACTAAATTTACAAAATTTAGAAATATGAAATTGTCCAAGCTGCGTGGATTAGAATTCCACTCCCATGTTACAACATACTTGGACTATTTTAGCTCAAGGAGCTCAAAGGAAGCTGGGTATGACCTGTAAGACCTGTAATGGTATTAAAGGGGGCCTCTGGGCTTTATCATTGGACTGGGCATCATGAATAAAAGGATTGGCAGGAGCTCGACACCGATTAATGGTTTCAAAGGGCTACAGATTTCGGGTAAGCACTGTAGCCTCTTTGGTCCTTAAAAAATACACAGTGCCTTACATTACTATTGCGGCTGTGCTTGGCAATGCAGCTTGAATGGGACCACGTTGCGATCAAGTCAAGTGACTGATGAACGTCACATCACAGAGCCTGTCAAGTACTCAAGTCATCAATACAAACAACCTTTAAAACCTTCGGAAAAAAAGTGTCAATTTTAGAAAACCATTTGCGTTGCCCCTTATTTATTAGAGGGGTCCTTTATCAGGACCATCGTCTTTAAGCTGAAGGGGAGAGCAGCTACAATTGGCGTCTCTTTCCCTAACGGATTTGGCAAGGTCATGCATTGGAATGTGGAATGGTGTAATACTTTATTTCTCCTTGAAGGTATTGAAGGGAAAGTTGAACACTTGCAAGATTCCCAAAAAAATTGTTTATGATGACTGGGGGTCCAATAGTGGGACAACCTATGATCAGTTTGAAGTTGAAGAAGCCATGCAATAAAATAAAGGGTCCACAGCAGCAGAAGAAGAAGAGGAGTTCTTGGACATTCTCCTTACAGGATCTCCAATATAAGAAGTAACCTTCTTGAGACACCATTTCCAAGGGATCGGATCACAAATGACATGACTTGGGTCATGTGTGCTAGGACAATGCGTTACACCGGTCACTGTGTTTGTGTTAGAAAATTCTAAGAGAATGTTACTTTATAGATGTATATAATAATATACTAATTACTGTAATAAAACTGGAAAAACTCTTTACTAGTACAGGGTATATGGTGATAGAAGTACATTTATAATCTGCAAATTTCCGTGAAATGGTGCGTGGCTCCTTTAAGCAACCTGTCCTTGGCTCCAGCATTGAAGATATTTATAGTCTGTTATGTCTTGAACTGCTGGGAAGATGAATGAACTCTAGTTTTAGTTTTCAAGAGCACGAAATTAAACTAAAAGATCATTAACGCACTTCCTTCACCTAGGACTCGCTTTATTTGCTGGCTTTTGCTTTGACTTATTAGCAGAGGTCACCACCATCTATCTGCCTCTGAATGATATGGCTTTGCATTCTGCATTATATAGATATTACATTTATATTTATTTCATGGTTGCCACTAGCGATCAAAATCTATTTTGGTGTATGGAATATCTGATTAATGACTGTGAAATAAAACAATCTAAACTAAAACGCCATGAATTGATGATGGAGGACACATAGTACCATGGTCATTCCAATTCAACACGACATGACATGCTAACAAAGCATTAAACGGCTGGAATTGACAATTGGGAGACTGTAAAGGATGGTTAGCATATCACATTGTGACAATGCGTCATAAAATCATGTCGTTAATTAGAAAAGATGCTGAACTTGTGATACATATATGTGATAAATGTCTGAACAATCACAAGAATGAACAACCAAATTTAAAGGGATTTTCACATGAACCACATACATTTTTTAGACTATAAAAGTTAAACATTTTTGCAAATATAAAGAATTTAAAATTTTGAAGAATTGTAAACATTTCCTCTAACCATCTAAGTAATGATATCTTTTATCTTGATCGGTTACTAGCAGATAGGACCATGAATATCAGAACTTTCTATGGTCTTGGACTTGTCAGAAATCCAGCCATGATGTCCTTATTGTGGTTGGGTTATCTTCTCATACATGTAGTGTCCTCCTGATAACCAGCCATGATGTCCTTATTGTGGTCGGGTTATCTTCTCATACATGTAGTGTCCTCCTGATAACCAGCCATGATGTCCTTATTGTGGTCAGGTTATCCTCTCATACATGTAGTGTCCTCCTGATAACCAGCCATGATGTCCTTATTGTGGTCGGGTTATCTTCTCATACATGTAGTGTCCTCCTGATAACCAGCCATGATGTCCTTATTGTGGTCGAGTTATCTTCTCATACATGTAGTGTCCTTCTGATAGCACGCCCACAATAAGGACATCATCGCTGGACTTCTGAGTCCAAGACCATAGTAAGTTCCTACATTCATGGTCATATCTCTTGGCAACCTATCTAGACAAAAGACTTCTACCACAAAAAATGATTAGAGATAATCTTAAAAATGCTACAAATTTTTTACACATTTTTCAATATAATAATAATAATTTAAATATTGTTATGTTTATGTGAAACCCCCTTTAACAGTTTCTAGGAAGCTCATCTTTAACTAAGTTGCTAGTTTTGTATAACATTCTGGCCCCCTCCAAAAAAAATTCAATTACAGGGTATCCCACTGGATAGACCACCAATGACCAAGTGTAATCTACCAGCAAGTGTTTAGTTTTCAAGCAGCACCCCCGCAGGAGAAATGAAGTATTACATTGCTATGAAAACATGCTGTCTGCCACGTCCTCTAAATGAAACATTGTATCAATTAACCCAGAATTCTTAAAATATAATAATCAAGCACATACGAATATTTTCTTCTTATTATGATTAATTCTCCAAAAACTTGTCAGGCCTGTCATGTAGGATTATGTTATTTAATATGCATCTACTTTACCTAGGTTTATATTTCCTGGAGAGTTCTACCACATCTGATTCTCGAAAGGAAATCCATTATTCGGTACATAATACAGTCTTTCTATCTTACTGAAGCCCATTCATAACTTGTCACAGTGACAACCTGCGCGGTGGACTAGAAGGTCATGGAAATGTCATATTCCCGGTATAGGAAGTATATACAGTCACTGCTCGAGGGCACAGGTTGTACCAGCAATGTTGTTCATATCAGAGGGGACAGATCTACTGTAGGATAGATTTTACAGTGGAGAACATTGAACATTTCTACAAATAATATTTGAAGGTAATTTCTTAGTTATTTAAGTTCTTTATTTCGATACTCCGATATGGGGTCGGTAGCAGAGGCCCTATAACCTATGAGATGATTTGGCTGGGCTGGCAAAGTCACTAGTTTGGGCAGAAGTATATGATCTGACTGTTTCATGCAGTTATATGTAAAGGCATGACGCCTGCAGATGAATATGATCAGCCATGTTGAAATCCAACAGCCTGATCCTTCTTTAACCTGTCATCCGCTGGAGAGAGTTGGTTGGCCCCATACACATTAGATGGATGGCTGTCCTGCTGAAATTGGTATTAATATAAAGTCTATGGCCAGCTTTTGTGTTGGGGATTTTTTAATAGAGATGAGCGAATAGTATTCGAAACTATACCTCGCTCCATAGGAATGAAAGGAAGCGGCCGGCGTCGGCGCTTAACCCCTTGCTGTTCGCCCGCTCCCATTCATTCCTATGGGAACGAGGTATTCAAATCAACTCTAATCTTTAACCTTTTACGGATGTGGGCTAGTTTGGGTGTTTCTTTCTTTTTCCATCTCCCAAAAATTCCAAATTCTGCCTTAATTTTTTATTTTTCTGTTGACATAGCGGTCTGATGGCTTATTCTTTGCAGGAGGAGTTGTACTTTCATTTTGCACCATTTTGGGGAACATACGATGTTTTGATTAGCTTTTATTAAAGTTTTAGAGGGTCCGTGTGAAAAAAAGGATAATTCTATAATTATTATTTGCATTTTAATTTTTCCGGCACTCACTCTGCATCATAAATGACAACTTTATCCAGCAGGTCATTACGATTACAGCGACACAAGATTTATATTAGCTTTATTAGGTTTTACCCCATTTTACTAATTAAAATGCCATTTTTCGAAAATTAATTATTTGTCTTGGGTCACCGGATTCTGACTAATAGAACTTTTACTGATTTGTTGCCAGAGCTATGTGTGGGCTCTTCTCTCCTCTATCATATAAGTCTATATATCACAGAGCTCAGCTTCTCTCCTCTATCATATAACCCAATATATCACAGAGCTCAGCTTCTCTCCTATATCCTATAACCCTATATATCACAGAGCTCAGCTACTCTCCTATATCCTATAACCCTATATATCACAGAGCTGAGCTTTTCTCCTCTATTACATAACCATATACAGTATATCACAGAGCTCAGCTTCTCTCCTCGATTATATAACCTATATATCACAGAGCTCAGCTTCTCTCCTCTATCATATAACCCTATATATCACAGAGCTCAGCTTCTCTCCTCTATTATATAACCCTATATATCACAGAGCTTAGCTTCTCTCCGCTATCCTATAACCCTATATATCACAGAGCTCAGCTTCTCTCCTCTATCCTATAACCCTATATATCACAGAGCTCAGCTTCTCTCCTCTATCCTATAACCCTATATATCACAGAGCTCAGCTTCTCTCCTCTATTACATAACCCTATATAGCATACAGCTCAGCTTCTCTCGTCTATCCTATAATCCTATATATCACAGAGCTCAGCTTCTCTCCTCTATCATATAATCCTATAAATCACACAGCTCAGCTTCTCTCCTTTATCATATAACCCTATATATCACACAGCTCAGCTTCTCTCCCTCTATTACATAACCCTATATAGCATACAGCTCAGCTTCTCTCGTCTATCCTATAATCCTATATATCACAGAGCTCAGCTTCTCTCCTCTATCATATAATCCTATAAATCACACAGCTCAGCTTCTCTCCTTTATCATATAACCCTATATATCACAGAGCTCAGCTTCTCTCCCTCTATCATATAACCCTATATATCACAGAGCTCAGCTTCTCTCCTCTATTACATGACCCTATATATCACATAGCTCAGCTTCTCTCCTCTATCCTATACCCCTATATATCACAGAGCTCAGCTTCTCTCCTCTATCCTATAACCCTATATATCACAGAGCTCAGCTTCTCTCCTCTATCCTATAACCCTATATATCACACAGCTCAGCTTCTCTCCTCTATCCTATAACCCTATATATCACACAGCTCAGCTTCTCTCCTCCATCATATAACCCTATATATCACAGAGCTCAGCTTCTCTCCTCTATCCTATAACCCTATATATCACACAGCTCAGCTTCTCTCCTCTATCCTATAACCCTATATATCACACAGCTCAGCTTCTCTCCTCTATCATATAACCCTATATATCACAGAGCTCAGCTTCTCTCCTCTATTACATAACCCTATATAGCACACAGCTCAGCTTCTCTCGTCTATCCTATAATCCTATATATCACAGAGCTCAGCTTCTCTCCTCTATCATATAATCCTATAAATCACACAGCTCAGCTTCTCTCCTTTATCATATAACCCTATATATCACACAGCTCAGCTTCTCTCGTCTATCCTATAATCCTATATATCACAGAGCTCAGCTTCTCTCCTCTATCATATAATCCTATAAATCACAGAGCTCAGCTTCTCTCCTCTATCATATAACCCTACTGTATATATCACAGAGCTCAGCTTCTCTCCTCTATCTTATAACCCTATATATCACAGAGCTCAGCTTCTCTCCTCTAGCATATAACCCTATATATAACACAGCTCAGCTTCTCTCCTCTATCCTATAACCCTATATATCACAGTGCTCAGCTTCTCTCCTCTATCATATAACCCAATATATCACAGGGCTCAGCTTCTCTCCTTTATCATATAACCCTATATATCACAGAGCTCAGCTTCTCTCCTCTATCTTATAACCCTATATATCACAGAGCTCAGCTTCTCTCCTCTAGCATATGACCCTATATATCACAGAGCTCAGCTTCTCTCCTCTATCCTATAACCCTATATATCACACAGCTCAGCTTCTCTCCTCTATCCTATAACCCTATATATCACAGAGCTCAGCTTCTCTCTTTTATCATATACATTTCAGTATGTGGTGACATGGGCCTGCTGATAACTAGAACAGAAGAATCTCTGCACCACTATGTATCCTATACCCATTACTAATAGGGGGAAAATATATTTTTTTTTCTCCGGAGTGTTACTTTATACTTATAATGAAATGACTAGTCTAGTCAGACTCCTGTGTTTCAGCTGTGCTGCTGGTGATGTGAGGAATCGGCTGTAAGTTTGTTATTATGAGCGTCTCTGCGAGGACTGTGATGGCAGCTGTTCCCCAGACTGTGGGTAAGCCTGTCTCTCTATATTTCTCTCCGGGTAGTTAGCACATGACGTTATCAATCACACAGCCCCCGTGTTGTAGCCGCTATTCCCATAACTTTACACGGATATCTAGTTCACTTATTAAACATTTCCTGTCCATTGCTGTAAATTACCAATCTGCTAGCAAAACACACATTGCATTTGATGGATTCACAATGTGTCTATTCTGGACAGTCTGTCAATCGGGGATAGAGTATATGCCAGAGAATAGATACCACTGGGAATAGTGATGAATGCACAACATATCCAACGTAGGCCGTGACGTCAGTGACTCCGATATGTTGTAGCGTGCATTGACTGGTAGGTTATTCACAATTACCTTGGATTGTCATAGCAACAGCAACTGAAAAGCAAAAAAACTGGTACAAAAAGGAAATAATGCCAGCCAAAGAATGTTCTGCAAACTGGAGGCAACAACCAGGCAGAGCATTTGTATGTCCCTTTCTTTCCAGAAAGCAAGTGAACAATAACTATGGAAATGCACAAAAACACCAAAAAGCAAAAACAGGAACACAGTACAAATGTGGGTCTATATCATACTGCACACTCCTTTACCCTTCCCATTATATCCTCTACAACTTGCATTTCTTGGTACAATGGTGGACCTTGTTTTTTTTCATGTTGCATCCAACAATGTTGCAATAAATTCCATGCCGCTACTTGCACCCCGATTGTAGTTCGGACCTTGAAGATACAGAATATCTGAGGAATTCCAGTGCATCTAATGGACCCAAATGCAACATTTTTAAGGCTGCACTGAGACTTTCTGTAGTAAGACTTTATTCAATAGACTAATCCAAAATGTAACTAGCAATTTAGAAGAGATTTCCCAGGCAATTTTCATTATACTGCATGGAAGGAAAGAAGTAGGTCGTACTTATTAAACCTGCTCTGGAATCCCAGCATGTACTGTATCCGATAGAAAGGACTGTGCAGGCTATAGGTTGTCAAGAACTACTCAATGCACTTCAATATTGAAATTGCAACACTCAGAAGGAAAAGTTTTGGAATTCTGGAAATCCCAGGATGGAGAGATGTGATAATTATGTGCAAATGATGCAAAAAACTGGAAACAAAATATTCAAAGCATCTCCGTTGATTCAGTATCGAGTATGAGTCACACGGGCAGAACTACAAGCACATACTCGCCTTGGCATGCTATTGATAAGGTTATAAATGGTTGTCTGAGGAATGTTATGCCACGCTGAACGCACTTGGGCATGCAACTCATCAAGATTGGTTGCTGGAAGATCTCTTTTCAATTGCTGACCAATGATGTCATAGATGTGCCCGATGGGAGAGAAGTCTACAAATGATGCATGCTGCTCACAGTAGTATGAGAACATGGGACATGTCATAGTCCTGTTGGAAAATGGCTCCTGGGACCCTTTGGGGAAATGGCCTTACCAATGTTGGTGTACCTGAAATTAAGATTGGAGGTGTGAGGTTACTGTACATCATGTCACCCCATAGAATGACCCTAGGAGTAGGACTGGTGTGATGTTCCTATTTAAGGTCTTGACCATGTGGTCTCCAGACCAATCTCTGGCTATGATTGGACCTGAGAGAAAAGTACGATTCATCACAAAAGAAGATAGACCTCCATTGCCATCTTGCTTTACATCATGATGAACTATAGAGGAGAGGTGTGAGGTCAATAGCACACCTGTAGTAGGGATGTCTGGCTTGTAGCCAAATAGAACGGATCCGTAAATGCAGTGGCGTAACTAGGAATGGCGGGGCCCCGTGGCGAACCTTTGACATGGCCCCCCCCCCCGGCTGACATCGAAAACCCCGACCAACGCCGAAAACCCCGCACGACCCCACTCCCCGCATTCCTACGCACACTATTACGCTCCATAGTGGCCCCTGCACACATTATTATACCCCATAGTGGCCCCTGCACACATTATTATACCCCATAGTGGCCCCTGCACACATTATTATACCCCATAGTGGCCCCTGCACACAGTATTATCCCCCATAGTGGCCCCTGCACACAGTATTATCCCCCATAGTGGCCCCTGCACACAGTATTATCCCCCATAGTGGCCCCTGCACACAGTATTATCCCCCATAGTGGCCCCTGCACACATTATTATGCCCCATAGTGGCCCCTGCACACATTATTATACCCCATAGTGGCCCCTGCACACAGTATTATATCCCATAGTGGCCCCTGCACACAGTATTATCCCCCATTGTGGCCCCTTCACCCACTATTATGCCCCGTTGTGGACACCCATTAACAATTATTATACTCTGGGGTCTTTTCAGACCCCAGAGTATAATAATCGGAGACCCAGGGGAAGAACAACATAAAAAAAAACCAAAACACTGTAACTTACCTGTCTCCCGACTCCCCGCTGGCGGCCATCTTCAATGACGTCAGGGACGTCATGTGACCGGGAGCCTGCATCGCGACGCATAAGGACGCAGGCCCCGATCATGTGACGTCTGAGACGTCACACAAGTAGGCCAAAGCCTGGAGAGGTAAGTAACACAGTTTTTTATGTTCAGTTACCTCTCCTGCACTTCCGATCATTATACTCGGGGGTCCGAAAAGACCCCCGAGTATAATAGTGCTTGTGGGGCCCGCAGTGTCACTTACCGATCCCGGCCCCTGCCAGGATCATTAAGTATATAGGGCCCGTTAGCGGCTGGAGTAACTGCAGCCGGTAACGGCCTATTAAAAAAAAAAGGCAGCGGTAGCGGCTGCCACCGGGCCCCTAATGTCACGGGCCCTGTGGCAGCTGCTACCACGGTAGTTACGCCACTGAGTAAATGTCATTCTTCAAAGACGTCGTCATTTCAGTTCATCATTGTCCTCCCAACCACCAGGATACAATGTTAAATGACGCTGACATCTTGACCTCAGCACATAGTGATCGGCCAAGCGATAAACTGAAGTCTCATTTTCAATGTTGAGAAGTTTATGAACAGCCATATCACAGAGATTTTTGTGTCCCGAGCCACGGTTTGTTTTTTTCTCGGACCAAGTGTTGATACAAGTCAATACGTCTTTTAGGACGTGCTCTAAAAATTGAATTTGTGCAGTCATGTGGGTTAGTCCATCTTCCAATTTTTTAAATGGATACAGAAAGTGGAGGTCACTTGGATGGGAAATCACGGACAGAATACTAATGGAAAAACTGACATTGTCAAAGATGACAAAACGGAAGTATGTAAGCAGGGGGTAAGACAAGACGTTCTACGTAAGTGGAGTTACTTCCAAATATCATATCCATTACCTGGATTTACCTGTAACATCTCACACCGCCGGTCAGATACTAGTCTACATCCCACGAGTGACAACTCTACAACCGCTCCATCTATATATGGCGGCCTTTGGTTTGGAAACTTTACAAGGCTCTTGAATCATTCCAACAGTAACTTGCAGGGAAGCCAACTATAGCTAGAACTACAAAACTATGATGTGTTCAGAATTTATTAATATCAATTTAATATAATTTATAATTTAGTTTTGTACATTAACAAAAAGTGAATGGGAAAAAAATTAAAAATAATAAATCTAAACCCCATCACTTTCTCATGTGACTTTTGTATTTTGGAGAAGAAGCCCTGGACGAGTGATGAGAGTGTCTACTGATATGATCCAGTCTGTCTAGGAGGACAAAGAGAGAGAAGGATTGGAGCGAGCCTACATCCATAGATCTGTGCTTAGTTCTCCAAGATGGCGGGAACAAGCTCCCTGCCTAGTTCTACCAAGAACAGTCTGTTGTCTAGATCTTTCTAAGGCCTCATTGACATCTGAGTTGGTAATCTGTTCAGGGGAGTCTGCATGGGGACCCCCCTCCCCGAGTGGACTACCGAAAGCATTTGCGAGTGGTGTGCAGTGAAAGCACTTGGATCCCCACAGACTCTAATAGGGTCCGAGTGCCACAAGATCTCTGCAGGGAACATGTGGACAGGAAAGCACTTCACAATCTGCTTTACTGTCCACATTATAGGGTCTGTGTGCTTTCATTACACACCACTTGCAAGTGTGTTTGGTAGTCCGTTCGGCAGAGGGGGGGGGGGTCCCCATGTGGACTCCCCAGATTATAAATGCAGATGTGAACCAAGGGTAAGTGAAAGAACTTCTGGAACAAAGCACTGGAGACATAAGCCTGCTCAATGAAAGCACGTTTGTAGGTCGGGACCCCTTTAATTTATAATCTTTAATTCTCGAGGCTTGCTATAAAGGTTTTCGGAAGTCACATTGTCGGTGTATTTATTGCTCATTTAGTCAGGTGTAAACTATTACAACCTCTTTACTAGAATATCCTGAGCGGCCATTAATATTTAACCAGTAGACTTTAAAGTGTACTTAAGACGGAATATTTGCCTTTATAGCTTATTACACCTTAACTAGGCCTAGATTACATTCTGTACTAAAGGCTAGATATGGTCAGCCTATACTTAGATTCCCACTGACCGGATACAGATGACCAATCCCATCAGCCAGTCTTAGGTTATGATCGGTGCGGTTGTCTATTGTTTCTCAGAGAGTTTCTAATACAGAACTCCAAATCCCCTGCACAGCAGTAGTGTTAAAAGGGCTGTTCTATAATCAAAAAGGAGATGTCACTAGGTCTGGAAAGCCCATAGACATACATCATCTGATCGGCACGGTCACCCTGAGCATTTTGGCGTTTTATTTGTCCAAATCTGTTCAGCCATTCCGAAGTTATAAACTCTGTGCGTGTTGATGCATCTCAGGGTATACTAGCCAAGTGGGCGGCTATATATTGCTTGATATATAGCACAGAGACGCCGCCCCTGAGAAACCATAATGTTACCTCCCACTTGTCTATTAGATCCTAATTTATGACAACACTAAAAGGGCTTATATCTTTGGAATAGCTGAACAGATTAGCACCAAATCAGATGCCGATCAGATGATGGTCAATAGGCCATCAGGTCTGGGGACAGGTCCCCTTTAATATTTATCCACAAGATAGGTGTTCCAGGATGTAATAACTGGTTAAGCTTTATTACAAATATTTGGTATGCCCTGGTGCCCCATTTATTACCTTTGCAGTAGGGGAGGTGAGAACTCTCTAATGGGGCATATGAGAAGGGCTCACCTGGCCATTCCAGTAAAGTGGACCTTTCATCACCTCCACTAACTCTTTGCGTGTTGCAGTAGGCGTTGCTCCATTGTTTCTGTCCCCTACAATTCCTGACCAATCATTTTTGTTCATTTTAGGAGAATTCTCTCTACTGTCAGGTGGGTGGCCCCCTTTTCTGATCCAGCCCAGGTCCACCCACCAGACAGTAGAGACCCTACTTAGCATAATACTTGCTGAAATTAAATGCACCAATTGCTCAGGAATGGCGGGGGGGGGGGGGGGCATAGAGAAGTAATTCCAACTGCGCCAGAACCAGTGTAGCGCCACCTATTGAAGGATGCAAAGAGTTGGTGGAGATGGTGAATGGTTCCCTTTATATCCTTACAGTGTATTGCAGCAACTTTTACTCATTGTCAATCTTGAGTCGCTGGGTAAAGCTGCCTTTTAGTGTCTCTTGTTACATACAGAATGGACTATTCGCATTTTCCATTATGGGAAGGTTGATGGTAAGTATAGACAGTGCTGATCAAAATGTTGGCTTGTGGCATCGTGTCTAAAAGCAGATAAGAGTGTTTGTGAAAGGAGTATTTATTGGGATTTGATTCTATAAATAACAAGCGACTTAATGAAATGATCAATATCAAGAGTTTCTTGTCTAGTCCTTTATAAGACAAGCATTTTATCAGCTCAAGTCTTCAAAGACATGTCCTGAATCCATAAGAAGTATAGACTACCATGCAATGGCTCTTGTTCTTTATTGGTCTTATTCGGCAGACTGCACGAGTCTGTAACTATCTGTGTCCTTTATTCATTGGGTTTACACCAGAGCAGAACTTTCACTATTCTTTTTGCAGGTCAGTCCCATGATACAATAATAGGCATTCCAGACTGACTAGTAAGTGTAGAGATAATGGCAGACTAAACATATATTGAATTGGAAAGATGTTACAATATTGCACTTGAACTCCATTCACAAAGAGGCTTTAGGGGAACTTTCAGTTCCCCATCCTCCAGATCTCTGGGGTACCTGGTGATTGCCCCTCTCCCCGCATTTGGACACTTATCCCCTGTCCCGTGGATTGGCACAACACCTAGATTTTCTTTCCCTGTGCTATACTGTCAATCCCATGATGTCTCAGCATAGTGAGCAGCTGGAGTTAGTATCTTCCATGCCTGCATGATTACCCTCCCTCTATACCAGGGTTACCAACCTCCATTTACTTTCATGGGAGTTGCAAGAACAGCAAAGCAAGTATGCATGCTGGGAGTTGTAATTTTACAACATCTGGAGTGCCAAAGGTTGCCTACCCCTGCTCCATCTAAAAATCCATAAGCATACAGTCAGGGAGGCTGCACTGCTATCTTCTTCATTATAACTGTGTGATAGAAGCTTGTCTAATCATGATGCTGCAACATAGTATCTCATGGGCAGCTAGAGCTAGTACCATCCCTGTCTGCTTGGGGACACTGTGACTATCATTCTCTGCATTTTCTCCTAAATAATCTAAGAATATACAGTCAGGGAGGCTGAACTTCCAGCTTCTTTATTATAACTGTGTGTCAGGAACCAAGACTGGTGCTTGAGATGATAAGCAACCCCCTTGAGAGAACAAAAAGACAAAGAATCATCATATATATGATGATATAGGAAATACATAAAGAAAAATAAATTGGGGAGGGGGTGTGTGTGTTGTACAATACATGGGTTTCCCACTGGTACAAGTGAAGTTAACCAAACATCTAGGGGGTCTGTCTTCATGTATAGTACCTATACCAAGTATAGATACTGTACAGTAGTGATATATATATATATATATATATATATATATATATATATATATATATTTTATATACACACACACACACACACACACACACACACACGAGAAGCCTAAATTCATCTGATCAGACACAGTTTCTGCTGTCAATCCCATGATGCCTCAGAGCAATATCACATAAGCAGCTATTGCTAGTACCATCCCTACCTGCTGGGAGACAATGGGATTATCCTCCCATCTAAATTTTGGACATGCACCGTAATAACTAATAATAAAAGCACAATGGGAATAAAAATGAGTTAAAGCAAATAGCAATGTGTTTTTTTGTAGGATAGTAGTAGGAGTAGAGCTGCTGTACCCTGGCACCACCACTATACAGTAGACAGGGCTGCAGCTCCATTACCTGAGTTGGAGCAGTGCTGCACATGCTCCACTGTCCATTGCTTCATTTTCTGGTGCCAAAGGCTGCTGAAGCAGCTGATCTGTGTGGGTTCCAGTATCAGAAACCCCCAGATCAGACCTGTGGATAGAGCATTAGTATGAAAACCCCTTTAATGTGTAAAAGTCATGTTAAACTTGGCCAGATACTATACTCTATAAACATCTGTTAGGCTAGGTTCACATGTGGGCCACTCTCTCCGTCGTTTGGGTCCACTGGGGGACTCAAACTTCAGAGGGACGAACAACAACACCGGCAGACCCCGTTGACTATAATGGGGTCCTTCAGGTGTCTGCTGATTATAAACTGAAACTGCTGGAGAGAAAACTCCCCTTGGCAAGTTCTGCGGCGGAGTCTCCAGCGCAAATGTGACCTTATCCTTATGTTAGGCTCACACTAGCCTTGGCTGTCCATTCTTCTGGTCCATCAGAGGACTAGAAGAACAGACCACTAAAATGGTGGCCACCAATGGAGACCAAGGGACTCCATTGACTAGAATGAGGTCCTTTGTGTGTCCATTGGACACTTAATTTTCCAGACCGAATAGTTGTGTTTATAGGATGCTTTCCTCCAATTTAGACAGATCCTACAATGGAGATGTGGACCTAGCCTTAGCTTCACATCCTGGCTTGCCAAATCTATTAGACAGTGTGTAGCACTATATTACATGTAACACAAGTTCGGTTTTGTCAAAGTTCCTTCTATCTTTCTGAAAAAGACTACTAAATTTGCCATAGCGATAATTTTTCTTAAGAGCGGCGTTGGTGCTTCTCATTAGACGTAGGCTAGTCCTCCGCTTTCGGTTACATGGTCTTTCCCTTTCTGTCTACAGTACGGTACTATTAATAGTTTAATTAAGAAGGATGTCAAGTTATATCATTTGCAAACATTTAGCAAGGTCGTTTTTCATTTCACTATTCACATTCTAATTACTTTCGCTCCCAAACGTATAGTAATTTGCGAAACAGACGTTTTCCGTCTTTTTAAGATAGCGCCGAACACAAAGGAGCTTTTAATATTCGATTCGCCGTCTACTTATCTCTTTTTGCATAGAGGTGTGAAAAACATTTTGTGCGGCAGATTATTTTCTTCGCCGGATTGAAAGCCGTAATTATTGGCTGCGTGCGATTCATTTGTGTAAACAATGACGTGAGGTAGGTTAATAACCTGGATTAAATCTATATTTAATGGGCAAACAAACACAAACAAAAGATTTGCAGATTCAATAGAGAAGCCAGCCCCGACCTTTGTGTACTGTACAAGCTGATGAAGATAAACGGCATGCAACAAAATCCATATTATGGAAAAAAAATTCATTTCACGTATTCATGGGGCTCGCCGGGTTATTCCTATGAAATAACGTAAGTGTTAGAACTTCTGATATATGGCGAATTAAATACTTGCTATTTTATAGGGGCTGCTTCTCTATCTATATGGCAGGGGATATTATGGCAATCACTGGCTTCGAAACGTCTTACGTTCAGCGTCTTGTCAGTTCCCTGGTATTTTACGGCGACATTTCTGGGCCCCCACGCTTGACCTTTACATGGGGTTTCACTCTATAAGGCGGATATTTTTTATGTGATTTTCATTTTTGTTTTGGATTTCATATCTGTTTTTATTGTGCGTCTTAGGCTACATTCACTCCATTCGGGGTTTTCGTTCCTGAATCCTTCTGAGAAACGCGGAAAGAAACCTCCTGCTCTTTAAGCGTATCGGGTTTCTGTTTTTCCGGGAAGAATGAATACCTGAATGCAAGTCTGAATGTAGCGAAAAATGTATTTCAATAACTTTTCATTAGAGATGAGTGAACACTGTTCGGCACAGCCGTTCCGAACAGCACACTCCCATAGAAATGAATGGACGTAGCCGGCACGCGGGGGGTTAAGCGAACCGGCCACCGGCAAAGTGTACGTGCCAGCTGCTTCCATTCATTTCTATGGGAGCGTGCTGTTCGGAACGGCTGATCCGAACAGTGTTCGCTCATCTCTACTTTTCATTAGTTTTGTTGTATTCTGTAATACAATATCAAGCTGTGCCAGTTCAACCAATTGCAAAAGTTTGGGTTAGCTCTGCTACATTAATATTTTGGAAGAAATCTTCATCCTGTGTGTATCAGGAGCTCATAAACATTGCGCCATTTTCCCAGCTCTCCTTTGCCTGCTTATAAGTCAAGTAGCTGCAGCAGGAACCTTCCCCCTCTGCTTTTTCTGATCCCACCCTCTAGATAAGCCCTGTCCATTTTCCAATTGAAAATAGAGAAGATCTGTAGGAACATAACCCCTGTGTTTCCTGCAAAAATTTCTACAAGACTGTTAAAAAAATAATTATGGCAAAAGATGGGGCATTTCTTGGTTCCTTTCAGACTCTAGTGTTCAGATGGCCTGACAACCACTTGACTTCCTATCTGGGTGACTACCTATTGAGTTCATGTACTGTAGCTACCTATACAGACGTGGTCACAAGACTTTCAGTCTCTCTGCTACAAAAAAAAAAATACATGAGAATAAAGCCGAAGAAATCATCCAGAGAAGAACAAGGAGGACAAATGCAAAACCATGAACAATTGCTATGAAGGTAGAAAACGGCTTTAACGTCAGAGAGGGATAGGCTCAAAGATTTCCCTATATTGTTCAAGAGAATAAGCCTAAAAAATACTTTACGCTGAACTCCCAAAAACTCAAACAAGACAGATGTTAGCCATATGAATTATTAATGGAAATTCTCCAGACTCTAATTTATGTGTCAACAGACTGTCAAGAAGACTCAAACATTGATAATGTAACAAATGGAAGTGGAACATTCAGCACATTCTGTATTGTGCGCTCCTTCTATCTCTGGGTTGTGTATTATGAAGCATTTAATGTAGTCAGCTTATGCCAGTGGCCTTCATTACCACCTAACCTTCCTCTCTTCTTAAAGGGAAAGGACACTATATTATTAAAGGGAGTCTACTACCATCAAGAAAGCCCTTAAACCCAATATACTATTATAGGGGAAGCTATGGACATAGTGATTATACTTTTATGTGTCAAAGTGCCAAGAAAATCAATCAATCCATATTCAGATGAGTTGTAGTGTGGTCGGCTCTGTGGACATCAGGACTTGCCAATCTTAATGTTAGGGGGCAGTTCAGAAGAAAATGGCGCACTGCCAGACACAGCCACATCTCAGGTGTATTGAACAGCTCATTTGCATATATATTAAAAATGAGTAAGATCGCACCTTGAGACAAAAAATGTCTGTTCACTATGTGTAACAGCATATAAGTGGTATAGAAGCATCACGGTTATGTGGTAGTGATGGCTATTCACATATAAATTAAACTATTTTTCATTCAGTGGTCAAATTTAGACATGGAATAATAGGAAATGACATTAAATACGACCTTGCACCACCTCCACCAACTCTTAGTGTCCACTCCACCGATTCCGGAACAGTTGAAATTTTTTCTCTAGTCCCCACCATTCCTGAGTAATCACTTCTGTTACTGTCAGCACAATCATACGCTCTGCTGTGGGGTGGGCGGTCCTTGGCTGTAGTAGATAAATAGGGAACGCCCACCAGACAACAGATATCCAAATTGTTCTGAAGCCATCAGAAATGATTACTTGGGAACAGTGGGGGCTGGTGATAAAAACTCCAAAATGTGCCTGAATCAGTGGAGCTGTGCCTACTGGATGATGCAGAGGGTTGAGGTTGATGGAGGAGGTGAAAGGGACACTTTAAACAATTGTACATTTCTCGAGAATCTACTTTATATGGTTATTCCCACCTCTAGAACCCACTGCTATCTTATATAGTTACATAGTAGATGAGGTTGGATGAATACATCAGTCCATCAAGCCAACCTATAACCCTACAGAGGAAGGCATAAAACCCCATGAAGATTATACCGATTGCCCCATTTCAGGAAAATCTTGACCCTTGTTTTGCAGCAATGATAAATGGAGAGATAGCAGCTTCACATCGGAATACCCCATTTACTTAAGGGATTTACTAACTGATGTATGTCTAGAAGGACGCCAAAATGGTGCTTGAACTTGGTGAATTTTTGGCTCATAATGGCACATCTCATTTCCTGCGCCACTTTTTGAGACCATGGGCAGCGTGGGGCAGGAACACCCCGATCCTTCAGATTTATAGTAACCTGGATGTTGTAAATTTAAGGTCAAGAACACGGCATGTCCTGCAATGTGCCGGAATTATTAAGAGTCTCTGTAATCCTGGTGCTCCTAGTGCTTGATAGGAATGAATTCAGACCGGTAGAGAAACCATCGATCTTAACAAATCTTCCCTCCATTATGTTTTTCCTAGAAGGACACCCCAACAATAACCTTACCACAAGATCTGGGGTGTAAACTACTGCAGGTGGATTGAGTCCCTATAGAAATCCCTGGTCTGTATGTGTAATAGAGGTCTGTGTTTAGTCCACACCGCAGGCTTTGAGTATCTACCTTCATGTGACTCCTGCTCCATCCCACTAACTGCAAGTTTCGAAGATTGTGCAAATCTCTTATACTAAAGAGAGAGGGGCACGGTAAAGATCAAGCCGGGTCCCTGCAACCTGCGGGCTTAGAAATGTTATTAAAAGTTTCCTCGTAATGCCAGTGCACCTTACCTCTGGACACAAATGTAGCTATTACATCTAATGGAATGGAATGAATAGATCTATGTATTTAGATGTCGACCATTTCTTTCTCCTTAAACAAGCAATTTTCACCAGGCTTAGTTATGAAGCTGTTTCGTGACCTCAAATGATTTGCCATAACACAGTTGTTTGTTCCTGCTCGAAGCAGAAAGTACATTGGTAAATGTGTAATCCAGATGCAGATCACAGCTATCAGCCAAGGCAATTACATTTATTGTGGCCTGATTCATGATTCTGGAGTCTAATGCTTGTAATGTGCAATCAGGGCTCTAATTAAGAAGGAAACGCGCGTCTCCATTGCCAAACTAATAGAACGCTGGAAAACAATGCGAGAGAGGGAATCAGCAAGTTATTAGATTGTTGTGCTTAGAGGATATAATCGGTCCCCGCTCGGGCCCACCAGAGATGATGATTCACGGGACCACTTTCCATCGATACCACATGGGAAGAATTTATTAAGTCTGGTGTTTAATAAACTTCATGACTGGCGCGAGGCACGCCTGAATTATTAAGAGGCTCCCTCGTGCCGACAGTTGGAGCGGGTGTCGATTTCCTACATAAGTCATACCAGTTTTGTTGGGCTGTCCCACTCTCTGTCTCATTCCCTTGCCCAAAAAGTGGCAACTAAGGTTCAGAACCAAGGAAGTGGTGCAAGAAAGGGCAGTGTACTAAAGATGCGCCATATTACAGGTCTGTACAAATCCAACCTGTACAGACCAGAAATCCCGTGTCCATAGACTTCCTTCAGGTTATACTCATCCTAAAAGCTATGCTTGTGATCAAGAGGAACATGTATCAGACAACAGGGTCCATTTTTCCAGATCTGATGCACCCATTGCAGAGAGCCGATTCGTGAAAAAGATGGATCCTGCACGGAACCTTTAAACACACAACCATGACCCGGCTGGGTCGTGTGACTAGATGGAAATATGGTGCTATATGGAAGTACCAGGTCGCACATATGGAGATCTGTTGAGTACCTGCACTTGCATACAATTTGGGTAGATGTGGCCTCACATTTATGTTTTTTGATGGGTATTTAACTAATTATGATCGTTTTTAATTGCAAGTGCAAAATTTTGCAACCTGACTTAGCGAAAATTTGGGCACAATGCAAAATTGCCCTATGCTATTTGTATTACAGGTGACTCCTATGGTAGAGGGGCCTCTGGGGGTGATAAGGCATTGGGACCAGGGTGCAGTTACTACCTCTGCACTCCCTATAGCCCATTTGCGAATATCCTGTCTCCGTTAAGTCTTCATCTGAGCAATTTGTTTTCCCAGTTTAATGTCCAAGTACTTAATCTTTTTCACTGCGCTGTTTAGATAAGATGCGTTGGCTCTTTGGAGATAAAACGCTCAAAAACTAGTAGATAGCATCGGACCTGAATTCCCACATTCGCTTTTATACTGTAATTTTCAATCAGTTATAATTAGATCAGGATCAATCAGAATCTGTGTTGGTTTGATGCGCTGGATCGGGCCCGGATTTTGTTATTCATCAGTTCTAATTAAAGCTTGGATATCCAGTCACTGCCTGTATCTGATGTGTCAATCTGTGGTGTTAAAGAGACAGAGATGTTCCTCGCTGAAACAGTCTTTACTGTCATCAAAATCTCTTCTGAGGCTTGATTCATATTCCCATTCTACATACAGAAAAACTAAGCAAACATAACAGAAGAAAAGGGGGCTGTGTCTGCCTCAATCACTCTACTGCCATTTAAGTCCATTGTTCTCATCCTAGGACACACTTAGCCTTAGAACTTAGCCTAAAGAACTTAATATGCTGTTGTTGGGGCGGTTGGTAACATAGTGAACAAGAGTAAGCTACCTACTGAGAGTTATCTATAAATGGCTGTGCAAATGAGTTGTTTGGTTCAACCATGGCATGGGTGCACCAGTTGAAGCTCCTACTTTCCCTCAAGGTTTAACCAGTTCTGATGTGCAGAGGCAAACAGGAACGGACAAGGAGGGGTGACAATGTCCGCCTCTGATTGGACAGTCAGAGAGCTCTGAACCATGCCGCCTAGCTTGCAATACCCTCAGACTGCCCACTTTACAGTGTAGAGCCAATTTAACCTATTGGCACCAAAACCACCTGCATTGATTACTTAGGGAAGGTGAGGGCTAGAGAAAAAATTCCAACGGTGCTGGAACCAGTGGCTTGGTAACTATTAAAGTATGCAAAGAGCTGGAATTGGTGCAGGGGACGAAAGTTCCTCTTTAAAGACAGGGACTAAATCAGTTGTTACTTGGCGCTCCAATATTGCAGTCACATGACTGTAAGTAAGATATTGTGTATCTATTTTATATCACTGTATTGTTTTTCTCCAGGCTAAACATATAGGAGATATATATTCTGAAAACTGGTAATTGTTGATAAATTCATATAGTGTTGACAGGTGAAAGCACAATTATACTGAGCAGACTATGTCGCTGTGCGGGACGCGGCATGTGAAGGAAATGTCACTTACCTGCTCAATAGCAGTCACTACCTCGGTAATGGGGCTCCTGTCTGGGCTGTCATCTAGTTTTCCATTCCTGACGCTAATGAGGAGACGTGACATTCATCAGAATCACAAAGTCTTTCTGGCAGGGATATGTGACTTAAAGCTCTTCATAATTGAAATCCTCAAACAAGGAGCTAGATCACAAAGCGGAGAATTCTACAGCCACAAGCTCACATTTTGGGGTTTTAATATACAGTAGTCTATTACTAGGTCTTGCATCCACTTTTTTACTTGAAGTGTATCAGGGTCAAAATTGACTGAATGAATAAAAAAAGAAAAAAAAAAAAAAAAAAAAGTAAACTCTAAAAAGTCAGGGCAAAACATAGCGAAAATGTTGCTCAACCTCCACAGGGAAATTGTGAAGAGTGTTCTCTTTTAGCTATCATGGTTAAAAACACTTAAAATCTAGTGGTTCCTACTACGGGTCACATCTAGGTTTCTCTGTGGGTTCACCGTGGCTTTCAATGTTTGCATTGCAAGGGTTAAATTGTAATCCACAGTGCTGCTATTGTACAATAGATCGCAGAAGGCTAACCAATAGAGATGGGTGAACCCCTCAGGATTTGTTTAGTTTCAGGTTTAGACGCCTTAGGTCTAAGATTTGTTTCTGTTGGAATAAGTTCGGTACAAACCACATGTTAAATTGGCTTAAAACATGGAATATAACACTGTCAGGGCTCCTAGGAACATATCTATAATACATAGTATAGAACACTGTCAGGACTCCTAGGAACCTATCTATAATACATAGTATAGAACACTGTCAGGACTCCTAGGAACCTATCTATAAAACATAGTGTATGACACTGTCAGGGCTCCTAGGAACATATCTATAATACATAGTATAGAACACTGTCAGGACTCCTAGGAACCTATCTATAAAACAGTGTATGACACTGTCAGGGCTCCTAGGAACCTACCTATAATACATAGTGTATGACACTGTCAGGACTCCTAGGAACCTATCTATAATACATAGTGTAGAACACTGTCAGGGCTCCTAGTAATCTATATATAAAACATATTGTAGAACACTGTCAGGGCTCCTAGGAACCTATCTATAATACATAGTGTAGAACACTGTCAGGGCTCCTAGGAACCTATCTATAAAACATAGTGTAGGACACTGTCAGGGCTCCTAGTAATCTATCTATAAAACATAGTGTAGGACACTGTCAGGGCTCCTAGTAATCTATATATAAAACATATTGTAGAACACTGTCAGGGCTCCTAGGAACCTACCTATCCAATTTCTAGTAGGTGGAGGCCTAGGAAAGATATGGTGTCCGATGCTCTCCTGGTGATGACTTCTGCCTACAGTCACCACTGATACCTGTTATTGGCCTCAGCAGTAATATGGGTATGCTGAATATCTTGATGATCGGTGTGCTATGTGACCACTGGTGGTCCAAACACAGGCCTCAGAGGTGACCCTGGGTGCAAATCATTACCAGGTAAGGGGAGGGGTGAGAGAATATGTGTAAGAATGTTTTTTTTTGGGGGGGTTTCACCCCACCTGGGCCCCCAATCCATTATACTACAAGATTTGAAGAGTATAATACGGTGGCCATTTTAGTTTGTCAGAGAAAAGTCATTTATTTGGTTTTGTAAAAATAAATCATTTGGAATATTCGTGTTGTACCCAGTGTGGTACAAGTCGCTTCATCCATCTCTACTAGCCACTAACCTACTGTGATCATGCACTATGTGGCTCAGGCGTAAAGTAGGGGCCACTTACACACAAAGAACACACTATGGAATTTTAGTCAGGGGAAAAGATACTAAAAATTGTCATTTCCAAGAATCACTGCACGTCTTCTGCAGCACGTCACTTTGCAATGCAGTTTTTAGCAGTAGCATGGGAATATGATTTGTAGAAATCTCATCTGCTGCTTCTGTATATCTGTCCACAGAGTTTTTAATATATAAAAAAAAATGCAGTCAAAAACGGCAACAAAGGTTTCTTTTGGAAACCTCATGGATGATCTAGGAGACTTGGCAAGTATTGGGTTCTAAGGCACTCCACAGGAAGAGTGCAGCATGAGAGAAGTCCTGTAGAAAGGAGTAGAAGGATGTAAGTGAAAGTTGGAAATTTTCCTTGTGGAAAATTCTTAAGATTCAGAGGACGGTTTTAATTGAATTCTAGAAATGGGTAACCAATCTACAAATTGGGAGACCATCGGTTATAAAAACCTCAACCATAAATCCCACCCACTAAAATGCATCCATAGACAATCTTATTTTAGTATTCGATATCGCTTGTATAGAAAACTTCATGTCCTTTGATAGACAACACAACTACTGACTGACCATTGGAGAAGAATGATAGGCGATGGCTTCAAGTTCAACTGTCTAGTTCATCTAAGTCAACCTCTTCCTGACCTTGAATACTGAAAGCCCCGGAGATGAGACCTGCAGCCATCCGCTATTGCTTCACTTGGGTGAACATGCATTAAGATTTAGATTTCCACATTTATTCATCTTTGTTACTGTTCTTTCAGAAAGTTGTTTACAGTCATTCTTTTTAGGCAATAATAAAATATTCCAGGTTCCTCTTTCGAGGTGCGACTACTACCTTTGCAGCCTAAGTGGTTGTATAATACGCAAGGCCATTTTCACACGAAAGTCACCAATGGATGGTTTTGTAGCACTTTTCTCTCTGCATTTTTCAGGCTGACAAATAGCAGACCCCATTATAGTCTAAGGGATCCGCAGGTTTCCGCAAGTAACTGCTTTGTAAGCGGATTGGATTTCCATCTTTGGGTCTCCAAGAAAATCCTAAAAATGGAAACTCCGGTGAAGATGTGACCCTAGAGTGAGGGTCACCTAACTGAAATCACTGCATGAGAGATAATGGGATATTGGGAGGATATATTGTACTATGACCTGAAGACTACAGTGAGTAAGGTCAAAGGATTTCCACCTGTCCAGTGGCGAAACTAGGAATGGCAGGGACCCGTGGTGAACTTTTGACATGGCCCTCCCTCCCTCCCTCGACCGATGCCGGAGACCCCGACCTCCCCCCTCCCCCCATTGCAGCGCCTTCTATTATGCCCAATTGTGTCTCCCACACACAGTATTATGCCCAATAGTGCCCCTGCACTCAGTATTATGCCCCATAGTTGCCCCTGCACATACTATTATGGCCCATAGTGGCCCCTGCACTCAGGATTAAGCCCCATAGTGGCCCCTGCACATACTATTATGGCCCATAGTGGCCCCTGCACTCAGTATTAAACCCAATAGTGGCCCCTGCACTCAGTATTAAGCCCAATAGTGGCCCCTGCACTCAGTATTATGCCCCATAGTTGCCCCTGCACATACTATTATGGCCCATAGTGGCCCCTGCACTCAGTATTAAGCCCCAAAGTGGCCCCTGCACATACTATTATGGCCCATAGTGGTCCCTGCACTCAGTATTATGCCCCACACTGGCCCCTGCACACACAATTACACCCTCGCCAGGAACGGTAAGTAAATAGGACCCATTACCAGCTGGTAGCGGCTGTCGCCGGGCCTCTTATGTCCAGGGCCCTGTGGCAGCTGCTACCCCGCTAGTTACGCCCCTGATCCTGTCTATACAGCTTAAAGGGAGTGTGTCACCAGAACCCAACCCTCAAGATAGGTTAAGATCACGTGAATCAAAGGGAGGTTTCTCCTTGTGAATCGATGCCTCTTTTCCCAAGTTGTGGCCATTTTTCCTAATATGCAAATTAAATCTTTGGAGCATTATTGCTCTAAATAGCTCATTTGCATACTGACAAAAATTGTGACATCTCCGCAACAAATGTAGGGATTAACAAGGAGAAAACACCATTTGATTCACATGACCTTGACCTATCTTGAAGATTGGGTACTGGTGCCACACTCCCATTACGCTATATAGACAGGTTGACATCCTATAACCCTACTCACTGTAGTCTAATATTTCCAGCCAATATCGAGGTTGGACATAGGCGGTTTTTTCCCCCCATTTTCCCAATACACCAAATGTATTAACCTCTAACCATTTGGGGACAGTGCGATGTAGGTTATTTTATGTTAATTTTGTGCGTAGTATTTGGTGCAGCTTCATCTTTTCACTTGACGTTTCTTATTCATTTAAGTGCAGGGCCTCATTTACAGGCTTAAGACATCAAAACAGGAAGATGAAACGTTTGTGCAGTAATAAGGCTGATTTAGTGTCATTAGAATGAGAAGACAATAGGCTTAATTAATGGATATAAATAGTGCGCATATGCTGTAATACTTTCATGCATCACAGGCTGAAGTGCTTGTGCCAGCAAAATATTGTAGAAATCTTGTGCAAAGAGGGCGAAAATTAGATTTTAGAAGATAACTCATTTTAGAAGATAACTCATTTTAGTAGAGCTGGAACAGTAGCTCCAGTTTAGTAGTTTGCTGCGGGGTCGGTAACAACTTTGTAGATATCCTTTGTTAAAAATGCTCGTTTTGTGTTTACAGCTCTTATGCAGAAATATGTGCGGTGATGGTAACAGACTACAAACACACTCTGTAGTCAGACACCATGGTTGTACTCCCTTCTATCTGACCACTGCTTCTAGTGACCAAGAAGTGGCGTAAATAGGAATAGCCGGACCCCGTGGTGAACTTTTGACATGCCAACCCCCCGATCAACCAACTTTTCCCCCCCAAATTCCTGCACACACTATTATGCCCCATAGTGGCCCCTACACACAGTATTATACCCATAGTGGCCCCTACACACAGTATTATACCCATAGTGGCCCCTGCACACAGTATTATCCCCCATAGTGGCCCCTGCACATAGTATTATCCCCCATAGTGGCCCCTGCACATAGTATTATGCCCCATAATGGCCCCTGCACACAGTATTATTCCCCCATAGTGGCCCCTACACACAGTATTATACCCATAGTGGCCCCTGCACACAGTATTATCCCCCATAGTGGCCCCTGCACATAGTATTATGCCCCATAATGGCCCCTGCACGCAGTATTATGCCCCATAGTGGCCCCTGCACACAGTATTATCCCCCATAGTGGCCCCTGCACATAGTATTATGCCCCATAATGGCCCCTGCACACAGTATTATACCCCATAGTGGACCCTGCACACAGTATTATGCCCCATAGTGGCACCTGCACATAGTATTATGCCCCATAATGGCCCCTACACACAGTATTATACCCCATAGTGGACAATGCACACAGTATTATGCCCCATAGTGGCACCTGCACATAGTATTATGCCAAACAGTGGCCCCTGCACACAGTATTATGACCCATAGTGACCCCTGCACAAGTATTATGCCCCATAGTGGCCCCTACACACTATTATGCCACATAGTGGCCCCTGCACACAGTATTATGCCCCATAGTGGCCCCTGCACACAGTATTATGCCCCATAGTGGCACCTGCACATAGTATTATGCCAAACAGTGGCCCCCTGCACACAGTATTATGACCCATAGTGACCCCTGCACAAGTATTATGCCCCATAGTGGCCCCTACACACTATTATGCCACATAGTGGCCCCTGCACACAGTATTATGCCCCATAGTGGCCCCTGCACACAGTATTATGCCCCATAGTGGCCCCTGCACACAGTATTATGCTCCATTGTGGGCACCCATGAACAATTATTATACCCTGGGGTCTTTTCGGACCCTAGAGCATAATAATCGGAAACCCAGGGGAGGATACAAACATAAAAAAACACTGTTACTTACCTCTCCCAGGCTCCAGTGCAATCCCTGCAGATGTCGGTCATCTTAAATGTCACACATGTAGGCCTGAAGCCTGCCTGGAGCCAGGAGAGGTAAGTCATGTTTTTTTTATGTTCCCTCACCTCCCCTGGGCCTCTGATCATTATACTCAGGGGTCTGAAAAGACCTCCGAGTATAATAATAGTGTTTGTTGGGCCCACAGCCTCACTTACCAATCCCGGATCCTGCTCAAAGTGGCTACCGCTGGGCCCCCTAGTGTCCCGGGCCCTGTGGCAGCCGCTATCGCTACTACCCCAGCAGTTACACCCTTGAAGTAGGGGGGTAGATGAAATGGAGTATAATAGCAGGATTTTTTGTTTACCCTGCTTTAAAAAAAAAATGACCAAAACAAATGGTCCCAATAAAAAAATTTAGCGACTATACGCTCAATGCAATGTAACAGCACAGCGGTGAGCAGTAAGGGGTTAAGTGAACGGGGCAAAATTGCAATACTAGACCCTACCCATGGATAACTATTTCGGGAAGGAAAAGCAGATTTACTTTCGCATACAGCCAGAATTATATGAAAAGCTAAATCCAGGTTTTAAATTCATCACCTTTTACAATTGGATAATTTCACCAATATAGAAATTTAGAGATTTAGCCGCGGACTTAGTACAGGATGAAAAGCAAAGATCATTGAAGAGTGTGAATGTAATGACTCTGCCGGGTTCACACTCATCATAGGATTAAGGTCTAAATTGCTTGTGGCATTATTATAATAGTTTTCAAGTATTTTGCTGTGAGCCTGTAATCCATTTATATGGTGCGATACACAAACCGCACCGCGAGAGCGTCTCGAAATGACATTCTAAATGGAGGTTGGATTTTTCGTCTATCTGTATTACTAACACCGGCGGACTTCTATGCCTTTCAATTAGTAATAGAGGGATAAAGCTCGAGAGGTCCAAAGCTGTTATTTTTGCTTCGCCGCCTATACTTTTACGGAACGGTAACGTGTACGGTTCCAATAAGGATTAAGTTTTAATATAATTAACCCAATGGCTAATTATCATGATCCATGTAATGAACAGGGCAACTCCACGTTCCTATTCCAGTCTAATAGGCACTCTAGAACCAGAAGAGGTATAATTGCTCGGGACGCGTTGGGCGCAGATGCCAAAATTTGGTTGCTATTTACCGTAATTGGCTTCCTTGTGGTTGCGCGGCGGATCAGGCCTATCTGTTCAATGGTATCTAAAGAAGATTAATCTGCTAGAGGAGCAATGACTGGCTCATAGCGGAGTATTATCTCTGCCTACCTCTCCGTAATTGCGGTATTATACGCGGCTAGCTATTGTATATGCATTACTGAGCTGATTTAGTTTAGCCTAAAGCCGCTTGCTACGAAGGATTTTCTAGATGACCCAGCAAATTATCTAAAGCGCTTCAGTACACTCTCTGTGTTATTATTTTCCCATGGGAGTTTCTTCACCTTTGTATTCCCTGATTTTTTTTTTCCTGAAGACCTGGAAGAAGTGGAAAGAGAAGACTTGTAACTCTGTAGATTACGGGCGTCAGTCCCAGATTTCCCGTAGATCTAACATACAGACGTGTCCTCCCCTACCTTTAAGCTAGATGTGAGAGTCGTGAGATAAATAGCTTTTCAAGAAAATATGGTTTGGTAATATAACCTATGAAGGTTTACATGTGACTGCCCTACTTCTCATTTCGGACTTGCCTAGCCTCCATTGCCATCTGGACATGGGCGTACCTTGATGGGGTGCCGAAAGTATGGTTGCACCTTGGCCTAGGAGCCTTGGGGGATGGAGGATATAAGGCATTTCTCCCTATTTGGGGAGTGTGACCAGCCCCTGTTGTGAACATGCACCAAGTGGATGTGGCCAAGAGATTCTTGACCGGTACTTGCCTATATACCGACCCATTCTGGTCTGATAACTTCTAGCTGCTGAACAATCTTCTTGATGAATTTTTCATTTCATAACACACCAAATCTTTTCTATGGGTGAAAGGTCTGGTCTGCAGGCGGCCATTACAGCACCTAGATTGTTCTCCTGTGAAGCCCCATGCCTGTTGTTAATGCCATGCCATCTGACGGTCCGTAGATCACAGGCACATTAAGTATTGACCATTGGCCTTATCCCTTGCACACATGGATTTCTGAAGATTTTCTGAACCCTTTGCTGATCTGATCTACACATAGTGAAATATTCTCAGTCTTCAATTTTATATTAAGGAACATTTTTCTGAAATTGTTCCAGAATCTTGAGATGCAGTTTTTCACAAATTGGTGAACGTCCCACCACCTGTGTTTCTGAGAGACATTACCTCTCCAACAAGTAATGACAGTCATGTGACTTAGTTGAAAATTGACCCTCCAGCTGTTTTGCGTGAGTAGTACAAGTATTTTGTTATCCTGGCCCCAACTTTTTTGAGTTGTGTTGCTGCCACCAATTTTTCAAAGGAGTTCACTTTCTTCAAAATTACGTGGAAATGTCTTTCAATTTCTGAGATGTATTCTATGTTCTAGAATATAGATCAGAAAGTGAAAATTACACAATACTTTATTCTATGTTCTATGGTGTAACTTTCACCTTCTGATGTTATCTATATTCTATTATGTAACTTTCATCTGATATGTGTTCTATTGTGTAACGTTCAACTTTTGATACATGTTCAATGTTTTATTATGTAACTTTCACTTTCTTGTATGTTCTAATATGCAACTTTCATCTGATTTGTGTTCTATTGTATAGCTTTCATCTCCTGATATGTGTTCTAAGTTTTAATGTAACTTTCACCTTCTTGCATTTGTTCTGTAGTGTAACTTTCACCTTCTGATATGTTATCTATACTCTATTATGTAACTTTCACCTGTGTTCTATTTTGTAACTTTCACCTTTTGATACAAATGTTCAATGTTTTATTATGTAACTTTCACCTTCTGCTATGTGTTCTACATCCTATTGTGTCTAAAATATGGTTAGTTGAGGTTTCCGTATCACTGCATTCGTGACATTTTACACAGCATCCCAACTTTTTTGGAATGAGGGTCATATTACAAAGTTTCTTATTCACATGTACTATTCATTTCTGAACAGCAATCTAATTGGAGGCACAAACTAAACTCCGCTGTCAGCATCGGGTTGGAAACAGTAATAATTGCAGCTTTTTTTCTGAAGGTTACATGAGCTTCTCTGTACAGTCTAGAGAAAGGATAATGTCACTGAATGGAGGATGGGGTGTATACACAGTCTATTTGTTGCTGTACTTACTCATGTGATTTAAAGAGCAGAGAATCCCTACAGAATGTAGCTGGAGTATTACAATAAAAAGACCCCCGAGGGGAAAAATAAAACACCATCTGCCAGGTGAGTCACTACACCTACTGGCACTCTGCTCCATACGCTACGCTTGCAAGCGACGAAGCCTCAATTGCAGTCTCCAGTCTCTTTCTTTGAATGCATTCCTGCGAGTTGGTGCCGCTCTTTGGAAGATTACAGTTCTAACCTCCCCCTCCTCTCTATTTGTTCCAGTATAATATACAAGGCTGTTTGTCTTCCTTCAAATCTTTCGCTTATGCAATGTCATCGACAACACAATGGCTCATTTTACATGAGTCATATAGGATGACTGTAATGCAGAAGATGACTTTGATTTACTCAATTAAACACAGTCCTACATAAAATGCTTTGATTGCGGCCCACAAAGTAATTTCCTGTGCAAATAAAATGAACTTTCCTAGCACGGCGTACACGAGAAGGAGGCGAGGCGACTATATGAACAGTCTTCTGGTATTACTGGGATCGTCCTCACAGCTGTAGATACTGCACATAAACCAGCCTGACGTGTAGACAAGAGCTTTGGCCATCAGTAATTTCATTATTTTATTATGTCTAGATCTATATTTTGTCTACACTTTTACTGTGTTACCAATGAGCAACTCTATTATTTCTATGACCAAGGCAATTTTCAGACTTGTTTTCTGATTTTCCTCTCAACCTTCCAAAGCCCATAGCTTTTTTATTTTTTTCCCCTGATACAGCCATATGATCTTTATTTTTGCAGGATAAAATGTATTTCCCAATATCACATCTGCGCTCAAGTTTCTGGTTGAGGAGTCTGCTTAAAAAAAAAACCTCGAATGGAAACCTAATCTGCATAAGTGTGGTTACTTTGGGAAACTCATGGACCCCATTGACTATAATGGGGTTCGGTTTCTGCCCGAAAAATGCGGAGAGGTGAACGGAATCTCCATACGAAGACTTTTTTTTTTTTTTTTTATTATGTAGATTGTGAGCCCCACATAGAGCTCACAATGTACATTTTTCCCTATCAGTATGCCTTTTTTTGGAATATGGGATGGAAATCCATGCAAACACAGGGAGAACATACAAACTCCTTGCAGATGTTTTTTTGCCCTTGGTGGGATTTGAACACCAGGACCCAGCGCTGCAAGGCTGCAGTGCTAACCACTGAGCCACCGTGTGGCCCCTCCATACGGAGACTTCATGCAGATTTGATACGGTTTTTCATCAAACTATATCAAATCAATCTGTCCAGCTCCTTCTGCTCTATAACAAATTCCCTTCAGATTGTTTTCTCAACATGACTGGTTGCAGTTAAAGGGGTGTTCATAGGGAGGCATAAAATAACGAATACTATATCCTTACCTGTCTGTTCAGCTTGTGATCCAGCAGAAACATGCCATTTGGGTCCCCAGTCTTTGTTTACTTTCTGTCTATGCGCGAGCACATCAGCCCATCAGGTCAGGAAGACCAAGGACCCAAATGGAGAGTCTATGTCGGAACCCTGGCTAGATGGACAATCACAAAAAGTGGAATCCATTTTATCTTTGGGGCCGAATCGTCTATTTTTATCCCTACATCAACATGACATTGTAAGGTGACATCTTACGGACTATATGGGATTGGAACGAACCTTCGACAAAATAAAGAAGGGACACACTCCCCGTTGTGGAAGATCAGATCTTCCAAACACAGTGTGAGTATAATCTAAGGCAAGTTACATAGTTACATAGTAGATGAGGTTGGATAAAGACATTAGTCCATCAAGTCCAACCTATAACCCTACAATCCCTACAGTGTTGATCCAGGGGAAGGCAAAAAACCCCTATGAGGCTCATGCCAATTGCCCTATTTCAGGGGAAAAAATTCCTTCCGACTCCAAATCTGGCAGTCAGTAACCTCCTGCCTTCTCACAGTGCCATAGGCATAATTCTAAGTATGATTCATGAATAATTACGGTTTTGTACGACTGTGACCATCAGGTGGACTGGGCTATCATGGTTATACAATAAGTGAATATTTTAGCATCGTGGAAATTATTGCTCCACGTGTTGGTGTAGAATCCACCGTACGTGACCCTAAGATGCTTAACAAATAATAAAAGCATAGGGAAGATAGGCTCAATAGGAAGAATGGACTGAACGCTTCGAAAACAATGGATGAGAATGGGAGGGCGTAAAGGTCTTCTGTGCTGACAGGAATAACTGGAAAAACTGACGGGAAACCAAGTACAGTACACAAGGTGGAAATGTGTTATTGAGAAACAGCTTACAATAGACAATAACACATCAATGCTGAATCTTGAACTACTGCATCCTATTATCTACTATCTAGCACGGTTACTTATATTTCTGGAATGCTTTTTATTTCTCTGGTGTGTCTTAAATAGTAAATGGAGCCATTCCGCAAAAGAGTGTTGATTGAAAAGCACGTACCGTCGTGTGTCTACAGTTCCTACGCCGACCTTTGTATCTCCTTGGTTCCAGACTACAACTACAAAGGAACTGCAGTGTATACAGCTCTAAAATCTATACAAGAAAGTGACCTTACAATTATATGTTCGTGGGTAAAAACACAAGAAAGAAGTTGTTGGAAAGGAATGAAACTTTCTCCGTGCGAATGTAATGATGAAATATAGAAGTGATGACAATATTAGAACAAAAGGGAGAAGTTTAGAGTGGAGGATGAAGGACACTGTATGGCCACCTCTACCCCGGATACAAGATGAGATATTGTTGGGTATGGTGGCATACAGGATATGGATTCTCTCACATTCCTATAGTAACTACACAATTTTACAGCTCTCTAGGACTTAAACATCAATAGGCAGCCCTGTCCATCATCATTAGCCTAATGTGATCAGAGTCCAAAATCTCCAGTATAGTTCTGCTCTCTTTCAAACTCCTATGTTATCTAAGTTCACTATACAAGGAAATGAACGCAACCACAATAGTAAAGCACTGTAGATTAGATCGCAGAAAAACGCACCTTTAAATGGCGCCATTACCAGTAAAACCAATCGGGAAAAACAAGGCGCCCACTGCCTTTCACTCTTCCAAGCTTCTTTTTGCAGCCTAGAATTTAGAATTTGTCCAGTGCTTTTTCTTTATATAACCACTGCTCCCAACACCACAATGGCCTAGATGGTCAACGCTGCACGCTCTCTCCAACCCTATCAACTGGGCAAAGTGTGTCTATCAGTCATAGAGCCTTCACTAAGAGGTACAGTACCCAAAAGTATCCTCTGAGAACCTTTTTATAGGGCACTTTTATGCCCCCAGTGTCGAATCAGACCATATAACTGCATGTCGAGTTTTGGAGTAATCTGACACTTCTATCTGCCGTTACCTTTTTGCCAATGTACATTCTAGCACTGGTATTCTGTTGCTACTTCAGGACAGACCATCAATATTACAGCTCTCTAGGACACAGACATCAATGGTCTTCCCCGTCCATTAGCAGAATGAATGGGCAATGGGTACTATTAGGAGACCCTCTATTCTATTATTCCTTAAGCATCCTATACATGGCCATCATGGAGACAATGGGACATGATACGACATTCCCAACACTTCTTCCGATTAGTGACCGTAATGCCTGCGCCAACATACGGACATTCAGGATCATTAAATACAACTCAGAGGTCATTGCTTTGTCCTGAAAATTTCAAGACTGGGCTAAAGTTTGCAACGCAAGTCCAATAAAGTTAAGCGTGAGAACAGTCAATGGCGTTGCACCAGTTTCTTCAAGTCAGTTTATTAGATTTCATTTAGCTTCATTAACACCAATTACGTTATATAATTATTGGCTATTATGTAAATGAGGCTCATTTTTTTACTGGTAAACCTCTGAGACAGCAGCTACGCCTCATTGCCTACTCCGTCAGTTTGAATCGATGATATCGCAAGTCTAAGGGGCCCATTGTAAACTGCATAGTAGACTCCTATCCATTTACATTATATTGGCCACACATTCCCTGTTCACACAGGGATCGGCTGCCCAATATGGCGTATCAGCAGGTGAATGGGCTTGTTTGTTGGATGACCAGTGCTTTGTTCGCATGGGTGAAAAGTCAGACTCCCACTCTTTACACAACCCCATGCCCTAGACACAATCAGAAGCATGGACAGCTCTCAGTAGAGAAGCAATGGAAAAGAATTAAACTCAGGATTTCACATAAAGGAGCCAAAATTTGTTAATAAAGTATATTACAAAATTTATTAATGACACAAGCTCCCAGAAAATAAAAATTTGTCTGAAAATATTTTTTTTTCGGGCCAAATACACTGCATTTCCACAACATTAAGAGGTTCCTGGCAATATAAAAATATTTAGGGTCAGATTGAGTTTAAACCAAATTTTGGATCCCCTGCCTCTGCCATTCCAACGCCACCAGGTCCCAGCCCAACTTTTTGAGCCTTTTGTTTGTGGATCGGTTTCTAAAAACGGCAGAGTGCGAACGAAGCTTGACATAAATAAGTGTCCATACTTGTGCCAGCGAATCGACCAACAAGGGGTTAACGGTTTCACTGACAGTTCTATTTCGCTCGTATTGTCTGCCTTAAGAACTTGGCGGAAATTCTGCACTTGCAGAGAAATGGAGCTAGTAAAGGGATCCCTGGAGGGAGAGCTGAAATCTGTGATCCTTGGGTCTCTGAATTCTGAACAAAGGCTTCTTCTGTGGATATTGTTAGAAGAGGCTGGATAATGGCTGACAATAGAACTCACCTGCTGAAAAAAATGATTAAATAATGTTCTGTACATTTCCTTTTTGGCGATTCCAGAATGGAATAAGAGAATATACAGAATGTATTACTGGAGAAAAATGGAGCATTGCGGTGTCTATGTAGAATTTGGAACTATTTTCCCATTTGCTTTTCTATTATGTATAATTTGATATAAAATAGCGACCTACTAGCTCTTCACTGTAGATTTTCTCACTAGCCATGAATCTATCATTCAATCTAAAATCTATTTATATAAAGAGGACCTTTCACCACCTCTGATCCTTTGCATCATTCCATAGGCACTGCTCCATGAATTCTGGCACAGTTGGAATTTTTTCTCTGGCCCACGCCATTCCTGAGTAATCAATGTAGTTAATTTCATCAACCAATATGTTAATTAGGCTCTTAAGTGGACAGTCTTGGATTAAGTTTTCTGGCCCTGGACTGCACACCTCACACTTGGTTTTATGTAGAAAATGTGACAAAATTCAGATTTTCTATGTCCTAGGGCTATAGTTCTCTTTAAGGAATTCTATCATTAGAATCCCTTTTTCAGGTAATAACACATTGGAATAGCCTTAAGAAAGGTTATTCGTCCTCTACCTTTATATTTCTGCTCCACGCTGCCGTTCCGTTGATATAACGATTTTTTCCCAATATGCAAATGAGTCTACAGACAGCACAAAGGGAACAGGAGGTGTCCCCTGTGTAGCCTGAAGACTCTCCAGCGACACTTCCATTTTCTATAGCTGCGCCTCTCCACCTTGTCCTTCATGTCTTCTGGCAAGCCTGCGTTCGGAATCTAAATTCCGTGCATGCGCAGTCGGCTTGCATCTGTTTGTTCAGCCATTTTACTGTGGCCGTTTACACAAGCATACTGTTTCTGTAAGCAGCCACAGTAAAATGGCTGAACAGACATGCGTAGTCAGCTCTGCCCAAAGCCCGATGTCAGAGCCGACTGCGCATGCGCAGTGTTTAGAATCCGAACGTAGGTTCGCCAGAAGACTACATGAAAGATGCAGTGGAGAGGCACGGCTGGAGAAGATAGATGCGTCGCTGAAGAGTCTTCAGGCAGCACAGGGGACGCCCTCAGTGCTGTCTGGAGACTCATTGGCATACTGTGTAAAAAGGGTATGTCAACGGTGGCGCAAAGCAGAAATATAAAGGTAGGGGAAGAATAGCCTTTCTTAAGGCTATTCCGATGTGATATTACTTGCAAAAGGGATTCTAATGATAGAATCCCTTTAACTATCCATCCATCCTTCTACCAGTCACTCTCCGTATAGAAACTCTATGTAAAATAATGTGCACTTTGCATTTTGTTCTTATTTGTAATTCCAACTTTTTGCAAACAATCTTTAAAAGTGGGACATAAAATGTGCAGATCATATTCCAATGCCTTTGCTATATTATAAGAATATTACAGTATTTTAGGGCTGTCTCGTGAACATTATTGTAGATGTTTACAGTCTATTAATTCAGATTTTATTCTCCTTGTAGTGAACTTGGATCATTTTCAGATTCTCCGGGCAATTGGTAAGGGAAGCTTTGGCAAGGTAAGAACATTTTTTTTTTCTTCTCGAAAGTGTGAACACATAAGCTAAGTCCTAGGGGTGACTTTGTAGCTTTCACAACATTGTCAACTGTTCTGACCTGAGATTATTATGCAGGTTTTCCAAGAGACGCCTCTATATAAGCTGCAAAGCCCTGGGGTGGAGAACACGTTTTTAGAATGGTCTGTTGTATCTTTTTGTATGCGATTTGTATTATGTTACTGTAGGTGCTATCTTTCTGTGGATGACAAACTCGGACTCCATGATTTATGTCATTTTCACTTAGTATACTTGGAACGGTTTTGTTAGGTATATGGTGATTTTTTTTTTCTTAGTTGCGATCCATTGTGCCTTGGTCACCAACTTGATAAAAGAAAGTCTACAGTAGTTACACCTCTGTGTTACATTATGGACATGAACACTAGACCTAGAAAAAGAAGAGAGATATATTGTGTTGCTCCGGCCAGTTGTCTTACAGCCAGACACAGGGCACAGCGGAATATTTCCAGTTGTAATATAACTCCATATTCCTATTTAATCTGGCATTGGGGTCAGTAGGGTTGAGCAATTGGGAAAGATTGGATCACGATCGGTGATCGAGCAAATTTCACGATCGGCTGGAAAATGATTGGAACTCAGATTTTGAAATCTCAAGTTCAGCTTAACCCTAAAAGTGACTTTTCCCATAGAGAAGCACTGACTAGGGTTGAGCGATCGGGAAAGATCGGATCCCAATCGAGCAAATTTCACGAAAATGATCGGAAATCGGTTTTTAAAATGGATACTGAAATCTCAAGATCGACTTGACCTCAGGGGTCAGCTGTGAGTGATGTTAATATTGTAGCATTATCACAACCAGTGAGTGGCCTCAGGGATTCTGTATGAAGAATAAAGATACGTTGACTCTTGCAATTGTCCCACAAACTTTTTGTCCATGTCGAAGCATCAAAGGGGTTGTCCCACCAAACCAACAAGTCTACAGGCTAGGGGATAAGTTGTTGGTCGTGGGGACAAACAAATGTAACCCTCACCAGACACGAGGATAGGAAAGATATTGCTTCCAAGTCAGGATGAAGAGGTAGTTTACAAAGTAGGCTCTAGATCCCATTCTTTAAGGGTTGGCCATCTCATCTTTCACTGAAATGAGTGGATAAAAAAATATGCAAATCTATTCTCCAGGATGTAATTAGGAGAACAGAGTGCACTCTGTACGCAACCCTCTAGAGGGCAGCATCCTTAACATCATGCATGACTGCATGCTATGCTGGGAATCTGTCCCTTTTGGGATAGAAATACTAATTTGGCAATTAAATCCACATCATGATTAAAAAGACTTTTTAACTGAGTCATGTATGATGTTAAGGATTCTGCCCTCTAGAGGGTGGCATACAGAGTGCACTGTTCTCCTAATTACATCCTGGAGAATAGATTTGCATATTTTTTACCCAGAATCCCTAGCGGAGCAGGAATGACTTGTATGTCTCCGTACTGCCTATGTAGGCAAACACTCTCCCTGATGTGTACGATTATCCCCTGACCCTGAAATGAGTGGAGCGTGTCTTTCACTAGTTGGACTCCACTGATCTGCAACATATACCTTTTCCCCTATCCTTTAAGGTTTTTATTGTAATGTGCTAGCAATCTTGTGTGTACCCTTAACCTTATTAGAGAAATGTACAAGTCACTGTAGGCTCTGTACGGTTGCCTTGTACCATTAGAGGAAATCAAAGTGACAATTTTTTGCTATGTAATTTCATTATACAATATATTATAGAGATACTGTACATTTCCAATAGGATTATGCACGGGACTTGTTGAAATTAAAATATGTTGTTCTTTTCAATCTTTGGAATTTGCTACATGCCATATTCTTAGCTTTCATTGTTACTTTGTAAAAATTACTCGTGTATATTATGTAACAAGGAACAGATTGTGTTGTCTTTACACCAGATACTGTACAGCAATCTCATGTAGGTAAAGCTAACACTGCATCTTAAGAGCTCAGCTACGATCATAAAGGCATGTCTGATAGACTTGTTGACTGTTTCCAGTGTCGGACCACCACCATCTGACATCAATAATCTATTCTTAGGAAAGGTACTAAATATTTTTAGCTGGGAAAACCACTTTAGGTCTTTAGATCTTTACCATGTTTGCATTGACTTACATGGTAGAATTTCAGCTGCCTGCATTCACTACTAGGAAAGCCCAAGTACTTACTGGAATTTTTTTTCCGTTAATATAAAAGATTGTGACTTATGATGATGTCCTGGTCTATGGTCAGGAAATGGATATAAATACAACTTAAAAATTGTAAAAATCCTACACAAACGCTTATCGCTACAGGAAGCCAGGAAGATATATCAATATACTAGCATTACCCGCGACTTTGTCCACGTCTCCCCCTCCCCGCATGCCCCACCTGCAGTGCCGTCCTAGTCCACTCGCCTTTGCCTTGTGGCCACAGCGGGCCCTTCTAACAGAAGTGCGCCCATGGCCCACCACCTTGCGCCCCACTGGCCCCTTTGCCTTCCTCTCCCCCTGGCCCCCCATTTTTCCCCCACCCGCTCCAACATCCCCTTGCTATGTCCTCCCTCCCTAACCCGTGGCCCTGGGTTCCCTTTCCACCCCACCCTGTGCCCCCTTTTCTCCCCCTACAAAACCCCACCCACCACCATGTGCCCTCTATTTCTCTACCCACTCCCTCTCTAACCAAACCTGCGACCCCGGTCTCATCACCACCCCGGGGTCCCCAATGCGCCAAGGTTACAGGGGTGCATGGGGCTGGGAGTTCCCTCTACCCCTTCACAACCCTGGGTAGACTCACTGCATCAGGTCATGCGTAGACCTCCAGCGATGCCGGCATGTGCGGCTTTTGGCTGCAGGCATATGCTGCTCGCGGCTGAATGCATGAACGCCACCATATTTTTCCTGTAACTATGCAGCCGGGTTGTGGGTCTATAGCTCTGCCCCTGCAGTTGCATGGTCCAATCGGAGCCCCACGCCTGACGTGGTGACGTCAGTTCAGGTCCTTCAGCCCACACGGACCGTGAATTCGGTGCTCGCGGTCTGCAAACCGGGCAATATATGGTGATGGTGAGGCGCCTATCTTCTTTTCCGGGTGGAATTCTAGGTATGTACGAAATTTCAGTCACATCCATTCGCCCGTTGCGGCGTGGTAGTGGAACAAACATCCAAACACACAAACCTCCAGGCTATATACTCAGCTCTAATCAGATATTATAAAACGGGGTTCAAGGGTATTCACTTTAATACTAGCGCCATACATAATCCTTTAGTTTGCCCTTGAATTTTAGTGAATCGCAACACTGCTGTAACTTGCTCAAAAGTCCAATGTTTAGCAAATGTAACAATGTTGCAAAGATTCACTTATCAAGAGGACAACACCCCCAGCCATGTTGGAATTCTTATTGCAATGTTTTCCCCTCCTAGTGCAACATTTAGCCACGAGTTATAGCAATGTCTCCATGTTATCACGATCAAGTGTTATGCTGGAGATTCGTTCCTTTGCCACAGGGCACAATACCCAATTTCGGGTCATTAGACTAGGATCACGCCAAAGGGTTTTATTATCCCCATAACCTTCTATGTATATTCTAATTGCATCCCGGTATGACTAATGACCAGGGAGAATTTCCCTTCATTGCTTTTCCGCATTGACTTTGACTCTATTTGTAAGAACAAAGTAACAAAAAAATGTAGAAGAATTTAACGTGACAGCGTTCCCTTGTTGCTATAGCTGCGCTAACCAGCTTTGAACTGTGTAAAATTATTTATAAATCTATATATAACTTCCTTGGAAAGCTAAGTCTGCGCGGTAATGTGAACTTATTTGGATGGGACAACTCTGTTTATGCTTGTTTGTTCTTGAAGGGATCCTGCTGGGAGACTTCTGCCCTATCAGAGAACAGAAAGAGAGAAACTCAGCTACTTTATACTTCCGGTCATATGATTTGGTGCAGGATTTCAGAATAAAAAGTAGGGTCATTCCTAACAGGACTCCCAAGAGAGACAGTAAGAGTGCGGGATGTCCCACCCACACAGTATGATTGATATAATGAGTAGAGATGAGCGAGTACTGTTCGGATCAGCTGATCCGAACAGCACACTCGCATAGAAATGAATGGACGTAGCCGGCACGCGGGGGGTTAAGCGGCCGGCCGACGTCAAAGCGGAAGTACCAGGTGCATCCATTCATTTCTATGGAGCGTGCTGTTCTGATCAGCTGATCCGAACAGTACTCGCTCATCTCTAATAATGAGAGCTGTCAATCATCCTGCGTGGGCGGAGTAAGCAGGACTCTTACTGTCTCTACTAGGAGTCCGGGTAGGAATTACTCTTATTATATAGACCCCTTTATCACGGAGCTCAGCTTCTCGTTCTCCATCATATTGTGCCAAATATCTACAATCATTGCTACGTCATTGATATCTGACAGTTTTATAGAAACCCATACGTAAGAATTATAAATTATAAATGTAGTATCTTCTGCACAGAACATTATTTCACCTTTGGTCAAGGTTCTTGTTCCAGCCCCTATGGCAGATAAATATGGATGGGATCCAGCAACAGTCTAATGTGAATAGTGGCCACCCAATTGATGGCAGATAAGGATTGAGCGCGTTGGATTTTGTTCTATCTTCAGAATCTACATTAAGAAGTGTCTGGCAGAGGCTTGTCCTGCATGGAGGACTTTTCTATGTCTATGTGATCCGCTTTTATAGCGGACCATCTCTCCGTCTTTCAGTTCCCCATGTGGACACGAATGATGGAGAGCCAAATGCTAGTGTGAACCGAACGTCACAGGTAACTATTAAAGAAGCTGCACAGGACTAGAAAAAAGGATCTACTATCTGTCAAAAAACAGATGGGTTTGTAAAAGTGACTGATCATGTACATCTTCTGTCTGTCCACGGGAAACTTTTTTTTTTTTTTTTTTTTAACCAGACACAAAGTCCTGCACGTCCGAATTTGTGTCTGGCTAAAAAAACCGCTTTCCCGGCGGACAGGCAGAAGATGTACATGAGCGGTCACCTTTACAAACCCTTTCACGTGAATGACTTTGAAAACTGACCGCCGGGTTTCTGTCTCCTTTCCAGTTTCGTGGGGCAGAAAACGAAAATTGGCCATATTGGCTACACCGGAGACCGGGCGCAGATGTGAACCCGCCCTAAGGGTTGTTTCTGGTCTTGCACATTCACTGTGTGAAGAATTCTCTCATTATTATCAGAGGGGGCTATATACTATGATATTGCCCTGCTCACCAATGGGTTTACCAATAGGGTGTGGAGAGGCCACTGTTACACCCAGACTCCTGTGTCCTAGGGGGATACAAAGACCCCACTGTCATGGGACACACCTATATAATAAATGGCACATGGTTGGTGTGGGGTTTGGTTATATATTTTGCTTTGGGGCTCAGGAGCTTAATTTTATGCTTTGGTTGCCAGTTTCCAGACAAGACATGTTGTGTCCACAGCTAAGCGCCAAGGCTTCCATGATGTTTAGATGGAGGACATCTGTGCCAAATTTTCACAACAGTTTCCAATTTATGGCAAACAATACTAGCAAATTTAAATATGTCCCAGTTCATAACAGGGTGTAGCTTATAAAACTCCTGCTGAAAGTAGGTAGTCTTACCCAGTTTGGGGACTGCTAGGGGTACTTTGGTGGCAGGATCAGGGAAGGAACTTAAACTTCCCTATAGTACTAGTGAAACTTTGTGCAGTTTGTTGCGCAGATACTTATGAGAATCGTCCACACATTTTGGAAGTGCCGTTATACATTGAGGTTCTCCGGACTACAGAATATAATAAGACAGGGCCTAGGGAAATTAAAAGGAAACAATAAAAGCCACTAGTTGTCCGGTCTTCCTTGATGGCGCTTGACCTCTTCTGGCGTATTCTCCAAAGGTCTCTGAGGTCTATTGTTGGGATGGTTACATAGGGGGTACCTATGTCATGACGTAAGTGTGCCTCATGTGACCACTGAAACCCAATCACAGGCCTCAGTGGTGTCCCGGGGGAAGGTAATGTCAGAGGAGACATCAGATGAGGACATGGATTATTTTTATACACCTCCCCAGTCCATGCACTTATTATATAGTGAGGTCTGAAGACATCTCAGAGTATAAGAACAATTTGTAGATGGGGAACCCCCAAAACGTCATGTTTAACCAAAATTTTGGTAAAATTCTTATGAACTTGACTCGTTACTCACTCATTATCAATGCTACTATGCATCTTGAGATGCCTATCATACCTTCAGCTCATCATAGAAATGTATTTATTGTGCTCCCTATATAGCGCCATCCTATTCCACAGCACTTTACCGTAGTATGGGAAGACACCCACTCAAACATGGGGAGAACGCCTCCATACAGATGTTGTCTTTGGCGGGATCCAACCCAGGACTCCATTGCTTCAAGACAATAGTGGTAACCACTGAGCCACAGAGACGTACCCCATACCCCATACCGTGACAAACATCAACATCTAAACTCCGAATTTAATTTCCTAATCTGTATTTTCTGCCTCCCCATTAACAACACATTCAGTAAACCGTAGTTACAAATAAAGGTAAATAAAAGCGAAATGACAGGTAGAACAGGCAGCCACACCATATGATTTAGTGAAATTATAATGCGTCCTACAAGGCTATAGAAATGTAACTAGCTCGCTGTGGGCTAGCACGGAGTCAATACTGCCTATAATTGAGTGCACTGTGATTACTGAATACATTGACTAGGTATTACTATCTATAATACACTTAGCAAATTCAATTACACATTATGATGCTGATGTGAAATTCTGCTTTTATGATTCATGGCGTGTTTACATTACCGTCTCCTCCGAGACAAAATGTTTACTTCGTCTGCGTCGCCGACCATCCAGAGAGTCTCGCACCTTGCTGAGAGAAGGAAAATATGATTAAATTCATGTTTTTTCCCTTTAGTTCTGTTTAATGTGCATATTATGGGTTTATTAGCCATTATTTACCCTTCTAGGCAAAAAAACATTGATTTGCGTTCTAGACCGTTTTCTAAATTTTTCAGGACTATGGAGTCGGAGTCTGGGCCAGTTTTGGGTGGATTCAAGATGGATGGATTAAACTGTTTAAGAGAGATTGTCCCATGAATAACATTTTCTCCTATCCACATCCTTGGACCCCTGTGATCACAAGAACCGAAGCCTGAAAGGGTCCCGAACTGGCCTGTGTGAATGGAACACTGGTCAACACGATTGGCCAGCTTTATTTTTGGGACCCCAAAATGGGAATAAAGAAGTGTTGTACCACTTTGTCCACCAACCCATTGACTTTTAAGGGAAATTCAAAGATCAGCAGTGTGGTGGTTGAGCATGTACACCATCTTTCCATTGACATAGTCCCTGTTCTTGACCACTGGAGTCCCAGTAGTCACAACCTCCCTCCTCCAACCTCTCAGCAGTCAGACTTTTATTCCCCGTGTTGTGGATAGGGAATAAACCTTATTAATAAGTAATCCATTTTATCTAATAACTGGATCCAAAGATACCTTGAACAAAAATTTAGGTTAAAGAGATTCAATCATTAAAATTACATTTTTTCTCACTAACACGTAGGAATAACCTTAAGAAAGGCTATTCTTCTCCTACCTTTAGATGTCTTCTCCACACCGCCGTTCCATAGATATCCCAGTTTTCATCGGCATGCAAATGAGTTCTCTCACAGCACTGGAGGTGGGCCCCAGCACTCAAACAGCACTGGGGGCATCCCCAATGCTGCAAGAGAAGTCATTTGCATACAGAAGAAAACCGGGATATCTACGTAACGGCGGCGCAGAGAAGACATCTATAGGTAGGAGAAGAATAGCCTTTCTTAAGGATATTCCTACGTGTTAGTGAGAAAAAAAATTGAATTTTAATGATTGAATCCCTTTAAGTATATAGTGATGAACAGGGATCCCCTAAGTCAGGGCAAAGCCTTGTTTATTACCAAATCAAGTAATAAATCCATTCCATTAGTCAAATTAGAAGTCCTCACCATACAGGTCTCTGTATAGTAACTAGGACCAAATGTGTTGTATCAGTTAGACTTAATGTAGTAACAGTTGACATAACTTTCCATTGCTGCAAATTTATTTCCTTCACCCCTGAGTACCACTTTCTTTTATAATATCTGAATAAAGCTGTATTCACACCAGCGCTCAGTTTCCATTCAGGGATTCAGTCTCTGATTCTGTATTTTTTGGGTGGAAACTGGGCGGACTCCATTATAGTCTATGGGGTTTGCCAGTTTCTGCGGTTAACTGCTTTGACGTGGATTGGTTTTCTGTATTTTTGGGTCCCCAGGCGAACCCAAAGAATGGAAACCCAATCGCAGGTGTGAACAAAGTATAACTCTACATTCCATACAGGTACATGTAGAAAATTAAAGGGATTCTACCACTAAACCTTTTTTTTTTTTGTGGTTAAGACATCAGAAAGGCTATTCGTCTCTTACCTTTAGACGTGGTCTCCGCTGTGCCGTTCCTTAGAAATACCGTTTTTTACCGGTATGCAAATAAGTTCTCTCGCAGCGATCGGGATGGGCCCCAGTGCTCAAACAGTGATGGGGGCGTCCCCACCGCTGCCAGAGAAGTGTCTCCAGCGATGTCTCCTTCGTCAGCAGCGTCTTCCGCCGCAGGCTCGTAACTTCTAGGCTTCGTGCAGAGCAGGCTACGCAGGCACACATGCCACGAGAAAATGGCCGCTTGCACAGTATTGTTAGCATCCATTTTCCCGTGGCCTGTGTGCATGCGCAGTCTGCTCTGCCCAAGGCCCGAGGCCTAGAAGTTACGAGCCTGCGGCGGAAGAAGACGCCGAAGATGACGCTGCTGACGAAGAAGGAGGTGTCGCTGGAGACACTTCTCTGGCAGTGGTGGGGACGCCCCTATCACTGTTTGAGTGCTGAGGCCCGCCCCCATCGCTGCGAGATAACTCATTTGCATACTGGTAAAAACCGGTATAAGGAACGGTGCAGCGGAGACCACGTCTAAAGGTAAGAGACAAATAGCCTTTCTAAAGGCTATTCCAACGTCTTAAACCGCCCCAAAAAAAGTTTAGTGGTAGAATCCCTTTAAGAGCCCGCACTCATTTCCATAGACATCAACATTGTAACAAAGGTCCATCAAGTCCAACCTATAACCCTATAGAGTAAGACAAAAAAAACTCTCATGATGTTTATGACAATTGCGCCATGCCAGGGGAACAAATTCCTTCCTGACTCCAATCTGGCAAACAGTATAAAACCTTACAACATACCGTAATTGTGTTGTCCAGTGTCCTAAGGAGACCTACGTAGTCGCTTATTACCTAAGAAAATTATAGGATGCTGTACTGCTGTAATATTTTTTCATAGATACTTGGATGTACCGTATGGCGGTAAATGAACTGCCTACGACTATTATATGGAATTGTACAAAGGGTTGTCTGAGGCGAGACCAAAAAATTTACTGACTCTGGCTTCTGGATTTCTTCCAATATACACACGATCAGGACAACTTATAATATACTGAGAACCAGTGTGCCCTATAAAGTCAATGCCTATTTCGTAGTATTTTCACCTGTCTTGGTTCCCACGCACCTCTTCAGAGCCGCGCTTCCACACTGAAGACAAACACTAAGAAAACCCTGCCACTCACAAGTATACGCATCGCACGGGCTTACGAATCTATTTCTATACCTGTGTGGGTTGAGATGAAATAATTGATTCTCTTTATGCTGACAGTGCTAAATCTGGGTAACATACCAAAGTTAACTGCCTATTACATGGTACAAAGTGTCCTGTTATCTATGTGTCTCTGACAGGGTTTTCAGTGCTGGATTCACTTGTTCCATTTTGGATTTCATTGCGGTCTACATATATCAAAAAAATTCAACCAAACTGAAAATTCAGCCATTATTCACACTTAAGAATAGTGCGCATGGACTTGTATGGAAAAGGGGGTTTTCAGAGAAGTTCTCCTTGATGGAAATCATGCTCTAGCGCCACCTTTTGGAAGGCAGCTCCCTATATATCAATGCATGGTTTTCTAAGAAACGTAGTGATGAGGACTGGAATTAAAGCCAAGCCAGAACATCGATTCCAAAATCTGTTTTTCGTTCTTTGCCCCTTATCAGTGTGAACCATGTGATACCAGGTGGGTATAGATGTTGGTCAGAACTAGAGATGAGCGAGTAGTATTCGATCGAGTAGGTATTCGATCGAATACTACAGTAATCGAAATACTCGTACTCGATCGAGTACCACTCGCTATTCGAATGGAAAAGTTCGATGCAGAACCAGCATTGATTGGCCGAATGCTATACAGTCGGCCAATCAACGCTGGTTCTTCTCCTACCTTTAGAAGTCTTCTCCGTGCAGCTCCCCCGCGGCGTCTTCCGGCTCTTCATTCACTCTGCCAGGCATCAGGCCTGGGCAGAGCCGACTGCGCATGTCCGCTTGTAGTGCGGACATGTGCAGTCAGCTCTGCCCAGGCACGATGCCTGGCAGAGTGAATGAAGAGCCGGAAGACGCCGCGGGGACGCTGCACGGAGAAGACTTCTCGGAGGATCCAGCCCGACCCTCACCGTGGACTTGGTAAGTATAATTTGATCGAATGTTGCCTACCCCTGAAACGAGCATTTTCCCCCCATAGACTATAATAGGGTTCGATATTCGATTTGAGTAGTCGAATATTGAGGGGCTACTCGAAACGAATATCGAACCTCGAACATTTTACTGTTCGCTCATCTCTAGTCAGAACCAACAAATATCCCTACTTCTTCTTATGGATATGTCGCTGTTGCAGGTCACTTTGTAGCATTTATGGTTTAGGAATTCTAGGAAAAGAATACACAAATAGATTCTTCTTGATTGGACAAGGAAAACTTGCTCTAGCACCAAGTTTTGGAAGGTAGCCCCCTATGCTATCTATTGTATTATTCCAATAGGTAGTGGCCGATAATTTACTCACCCATCCACGATCCGGTCCAGGTCAGCTCTGCTACCTCCTCCAGGGTGCACTGAAGTATGCTAGGATGCTGGACGTAAGGTCTTGGCATCCTTCATCGTTGGGACGATGGAACATGATATGATTTATCGTTTGTTGAATTTACATCCAATGTGCCTGAATGGTAGCCCTATTATGGTTTCATACAAAACGGAGCCACGGTGGCTCAGTGGTTAGCACTGCAGCTTTGCCGCACTTGAGTCCTGGAGTTCAAATCCCGCCAAGGGCATAAAACCATCTGCAAAGAGTTTGTATGTTCTCCCTGTGTTTGCATGGACATACTGATAGGGAAAATGTACATTGTGAACTCTATGTAGCGCTCGCAACCTACAAAAAAAAATAAAAAAAAATACGGAGCCGGAATACAACCTTATGCATCAGATCTTACTCTGTTTTTAGAACCTGCAGCAAGTCCTAAATGTGGAAATTTTTTATGCCACTGTATTTTTCCATTGGGTAAACACCACAGGAATCACAGGGATATGGAATGCAATGAGCCCGACCCTTTGATTATATGTTTAATTAGAATTCTGTATTGTAAGGAACCCCTATAATTACAGAACTGTTACGTCTAAACACATAGTTTCATGACTAGTCACCCAAAAAATCATATTGACCTTAAATTTCATTTTTCCTTTGAATTAGCCAAATGGGATTGTTAAGAGATGATTATATAATAACAAGCGTCTCGTAATTCTCGCTTTTTAGGATAGACTGCAGCAAATGAGCTTTTAATTATGGTTAATTTATAGGGAGTAGGCAACTTGTGATAGGTTACTGTGGGGGCATCTTTGTCCTGTTTTCACCAATCCCTCATGGATTTGACTATTGACTTACCCGTGAAAATGACCCAAAATTGGACATGTCCCATTTCTCTTCAATGCCTTGTTCAAAGACGGTCACGTGAATAGCCCATTATATAACGAGTGGCCGCACTCCCAATGTTGGTGGGACTGGTTGACTTTGGTGTTGGATCTCAGAAGCTTCCTCAATTCTCTCAATTCACACGTGTACTGGTTATGTGTATGACTAGCGGTAGCATATTCGAGCTCTTTTATGGCTGTGCCCTTGTGATCAGAACAGGTTTCCAGCCCCCGGGTGTATACAATAATGCTTCCATTCACCGACAATACAGTTGGCACTGCTAGATCTCAGGAGGGCTTTAGAAAATGGAAAAGTAAAGCAAGGATAAGCCAACATGGCAATAGTGAAGTTTTACATTACATTATGAATAGACTGTGTAAGAATCGTTCATCATGTTCATGTTTTGTGGCCATTCTGTATAGAACCCTGAACGGCTCCGATGAGCCGATGGCAAACAACACAATAGGCTTATCAGTATATGTCCGGAATCAAGGATACCGCAACCATATTGACCCTCAGCACTGTTTGCAGACTATAGGGTGCTGAATGAAGTGGAACAAGTTGGAAAATTAGCAATATTAAAATGAGAACACCATGGATGTTACTATAGGCTCACTGACCCTGGTGCAAAATCTCAGTCAGATCCTCTGTGCAACCTCTCTCCACAATCAACAGCCATGCCCCATCCATACAGGTATATATTTTCCTTTCCTTCTGTATCTGGACCCAGGCCATCACAAAGACCCATGTACAAACAAGCTACCCATGACTATCCCCTGTCTGTACCCCCCAGCACTTTGATCATGCCCCCCTTTTGTGCCACAGACTCTCTCCTTGACTATATGCTGCTGACCAACTGCTATTTTACGCAATTAGGGTGAGTTCACACGGAGTAAAGTGCCGTGTGAGCTTTTGCGGGCTGTATACGCTCCCATTGATTTCAATGGGAGCCGGGATCGTATACGTGGCGCTATTTTGCGGCTGCAAAATCACAGCCGCAAAATAGCGCCGTGTATACGATCAATGGGAATCAATGGGAGCGTATACGGCCCGCAAAAGCTCACGCGGCGTAGACGTGCCAGATTACGAGCCAAAAAACATCGCGTGAACCCTCCCTTATAGGGTTAATTTTCTCTTTTCTGACAGTATATGGCTGTGTATCATTCTCACTCCAGTGCACTGGAGGGCAGGGATAGTAAATTTACAACGCATAGACTGCCAGGCATAAAAGCAAAGCAGAAAGTAGACCAAAAAAGTGACCTAAGGCTAAAGCCCCACGGGCCATAATTGCTGCATAAACGCACTGCGGTTCATTCCGCAGCGCTTTCAAAATAGAGTTCACAGAGTTTTCCTCCGCGGACTTTGTTACAATTATATCTATTGGAAAGCCACCAGTGTTTCTGTAGATATAATTGACATGCTGCGATTTGCAAAGCCGCAGCGGCTTTGCAAATCGCAGCGTGTCCGCGCTGCGATTTCTTCTGCAAAGTGGGCATGGGATTTGCATGAATCCCATCCCCTTTGCTTGCACTGTAAAACGCCGCGATTTTTCCCGCAGCTGGCAAATTGCGGCGTTTACGTCCCGTGGGGCCCCGCTCTAAATGTGACCAGAGAACAATAAACGGTTAATGTGGTTCATGTTTAGTAGGGGAGAACTGAGAATTTTCAGGATCCCAAAGTTATGCATTAGAGATGAGCGAACACTATTCGAAACAGCCGTTTTGAATAGCACGCTCCCATAGAAATTAATGGACGTAGCGGGGGGTTAAGTGGCTGGCCGCTGGCAAAGCCTGCATGCCGGCCGCTTCCACTCATTTCTATGGGAGCGTGCTATTCGAAACGGCTGTTTCAAATAGTGTTTGCTTATCTCTATTATGCATCATCACCCCATACTATCTCCAGCCATAGGGGTGATACAGTTTCATGATAGAGAGCTGTCTGCCCCCGATTGGTGGGGGTTCTAGAAGTCGGATCCCCAGTAATCCTAAGTATAGGCTATCAATACAAAGACTTTAAGAGCCACTGTAAGGTCATGTATAGCCAAACTTCATTGTATAATGTAATAGAGTTCAGAGCGCTGTTTATCCTATAGCCCCTTGCTCCTCAGCACACTGCCATAAGGGAGCGCCCTACCGACAGAGAGTAACACCTTCCACACAACCATACATGGTATGAGAACAGATTTTGTTGGGACAATCCTAAGAACCAGATCACAAAACAAATAGGGTTTTTGCAAATACCTACCAAAAATTTGCATTCCTGATCTATCCCGGGTGTCCTTCAATGTCCTTCAGTTTGATTCACTTAATGCGAGCTGTATATTCCTTAATATTACATCTGCGATGCTTCCCTCCGGCCAAGCAGAGATGAATCTATAGGTAATTCTGTAGTGGGGTGCTGGATATTTGAAGCGCTATATAAAAAAATAAAAAAATTGTGAGCTTTACTAGTATATGCAGGACTGTACAAAAATTTTTAGGAAAAATGCTGCAAATTAATAATTAAGAAAATGAAATCAAAATTTGGTGTGACCTTTGCCCTTTGGAGAAGGAGTCTTGAAAGTGATGATATAGACCATACCTAGCCCTGATCTCCAAATCATCCAATCCGTCTGGGATGACATGAAGAGACAGACGGATTGGAGCGAGCCTACATCCACAGAAGATCTGTGCTTAGTTCTCCAAGATGGCAGGAACAACCTCCCTGCCAAGTTCTAAGTGTACGGACTGATGGAAAGCTAATGGCAAAGGTCACCTTAAATATTGATGGAATTTACTTTTCGCTTTTCTTCATTCATTTAATTTTGTAAACTATTAACACGTCTAGATCTCAAAGCATTCTCACTTTGCCGACTTTTTTCCACACTTGCTTGAAACTTTGTCCGGCGTAACAAGAAAACGTGATGTGAGGCGCAGCCTTTGTACCACGAGGCGGTTGCGTAACCTCAGCCATTTGCATTTATTGAAGTGTGATAGAAGGTGTCAGAGCTGCGAGCACAGATTATGTAACTCCGGCACGCCACATTACACACAATACATTCGGTGTCGCTGTAATGTCATGATTCACCAGCTTTTCTCACACTCTCAACATATGTTTCTAGTGTTAATATGAGGTCAGGTGTTTCAGATTTGCTTTGTTCCATATGTATCATCTTGTGGTGCGGGATTCGTTAAGAGGAGGTGTTAGACAGAACTTACATAACAATAGCAAACAAAAAAAAACCAGGGAGAGAGACATCAGTTCCTACGGTTTCATCATTCACTTACGCCTGTCCCTTGTATTTCAGAATTCTCTATTAGATTCCATAAAGCAAAAACGTTTCAATGAGCCAAAAAGCAATCTGGAATGCTGCACACGTGGAGAGGGGATGAGATAGATTTGTGGGCAGACGTCTTAAAAGGGTAGCTGAGCTTTCAGCAAGTGTCATAATATCTGCATGTGTTGCAGAATAGTCTGTGATCTGGCTGTATAAGTCTTGTTATGTTGAATTCTATCAGTTTTCTGCTAATAGCCCTATTACGGCTACAGCAAATTTCGCATCTCTCGGAGGTGGGAGCGTTTACGATACAGTGCAGTCTGCCCTCCCTTATCCATTATTACTACTACCGGTTTCTTTACATGTAATTCTGCCAAGACTAACTGCAAAACAGCAAATAAATAGGAGAGAAAAGCCCAAGTGAATATAATATAGGATATCGAGGTTCTGCAAATCCAGGTTATGATACAGTTAAGAAGATCCCTAACACAGAAACGCAGAAAACCTGCACATCAGAAGAGCTTCTGTCTATGAATAATATCCTATCAGTGATAACACAAGCAGCTAGTCAAGAGTACATAAACTCTCCTTGCACAATATGTGAGCGGTGAGAAGAAGTCGCATACTCCTCTCTGAGCAGTGTACAGGTAGAAAAGGCCGAGTGCAACCTGGAAGAGGTTGTGCAGAGAGACTTGTCCCCTCCTTCTACTTTTTGAGCTTGTTGGCTTCTAAAGACAGACCTTCCCTAGTAAGAGGGAGTGAACAGCAAATTAAGAAGTAGGGAGACCCCTAGTGGCAGGAACTTTAGAGATATTTTAAGGCAGAAAACAGCAACACATTACATTTTGGTCCAGAATAACCCCGTTCTATTAACGGAGACTACGTTTTCTGAAAAGTTAGTGATGATTTAAGATAATTCATTAGCTGTGTTATGTTTTAGCATACAGCTATATATTAATATACCTTTATTTCACTTTATAGGAAGGCTACTGCAGTTTTCTATACAGAAAGATACAGTAAAAAATTATATTTACAATGAGACTCAATGATCATGTGGCACTGTATACTTAAATACTGTCATATATATTCTATATCAGGGGTATATAAAAAAAAAAAAAAAAAAAACCACTTTATAGTCTTCAGTAGTTGATACCTTTTTTTAACTAATGATGACAGATTACAACGTTTCAGAACTCTCGGCTCCTTTCTCAAGTAAATTTAAAACCATTTCTGAAGGATGCATATTTATGTACAAAAGGACACATAGGGATAGAATTCCAAGAGGAAGGGGGGGGGGGGGCGAGAGGGCTATTAGTAATTGGTAGAAACAATGTAAGGACAATGTGAACGATTCCAGGTTCTTATCAGTTCTCAGGGTCTCAGGTCAGTGATTTATCACTGGTAGCAGAGGGGTCACACACTATGTACCTGGATGCTGTATCTAGTCCCTGGACGCTGCATGTAGTCCCTGGACGCCAGTACCTTCACTTTTCTGTAAGTGAAATGCAGATTAATTTCAGCCACATTTAATTCCTCGCAGTGCGGTAACAGGAATTAATGGGTTTTACACTTACACCAAAGTGTCAGCACTGTCACCTGAGGACTAGATTTAGCTATCTGGGCACCAGATTTTCCAGTGTGTCACCACCTGGAAAGAAACACCCTAAGACACCATGTTGCAGAAATGCAGCTTCTTTTGCTGCAGATTTTGTTGCAGTGTTTTTTTTTGTTTTTTTTTTTTAGCTAAAACCAGGAGTGGACGCAGCAGAAGGGAGAAGTATAAGAACTTCTTGTATATTTCCCATTCCCTGTGTAGCCATTCTTGGCTTTGGCTCAAAAAAACCACAGCACAAGGCTGAGGCACCACATTGCAGAAATGCAGCTTTTTTGTTGCAGATTTTGCTGTGGTTTTTTGAGCCAAAGGTGATTCTAAATATTTCCCATTTCTTTTGTAGCCATTCTTGGCTTTGGCTCAAAAAATGGGAGCAAAATCTGCAAGAAAACGCTCCCCTTAGGGGAGTAGCACACGACCAGCGACATACTGTCCTATACTGTAATTGATACGGGCAGAATGTCACTGGGAGGCAGGGACTCCTAGTATCGTACATGACTATATTGCCAAGAGTCCCGCATGTTCAATCTGGTTGACATACGGACCGGATTTCACATGTGAAACAGTCATGTGCTGCTCCCCTTAGGCCTCCCACATAAAAATGGCACGCATGTGGTTTTCACTGACTTATGCATTAAAAATGAATGGACAGGGCTGCAAATTGAAAAACATATAGGATCTGCTCCATAATTTGCAGCTCTTCAATTCTGGCCCAGACGCACAACCGTAAAAACAATGGCCGTGTGTACAGGACCATTAAAATAGATTAGTCCACAATATTATCCCTAACTGATGATAAGAGGTATGGTCATGTGTATTACAATTAAGTAAATCCATATGCCTCATATTCATAGCAGTTAACCCCATCATGGCCCTGACATTAACCCTTGTGTGACTCACATAAGGATTACTGATATGTGAAAGACATGGAGGTAATACTTAACTAATTTCATTATTAGTCCCTCCATACATCTCACATATTAGTAATCCTTATGTGAAGCACACAGGGGTTAATGTGAGGGACATGGAGTTACGGAAACTACATTAATAACCCCTACTACCTGACATTAGTAGGCATAGTAACTCCAGAATCTACCTGGGATTTTCTTTTTTTTACTGTCACTTTTGCTGCCCTCTCCCTCTCCTGTGTGCAGGATACAGAAAGCAGGGGCCTTGTGCTGTATAATGTTAGCTCCGCCTCCTGGGCTCTCCTCTCATTGGTGGACACAGGGCAGCTAGAGAAGGGGGGCGTCCTGAGATCAGTGAAGGGACTCTGCCTCACAACTCCTGCAGGTCTTATCGTGCCTGCAAGATATGCCATGGGTGCTAAGTGTGGCACACGTGCCAGGGGTTGCCAACCCCTGGTCTATATACTGTCATAGTTAGCATTAGAATTTTAACAGTCATTGATTTTTTTTTTTATATTTTAATCTCATGCTATAGAGTTTAGTATAGCAGATTTTCCTATGAAAATTGTGTCTCTATGTTGATGTACAGTAGATATTATGAGGATTGCCTCTGGGTATGGTTTATATTAAGCACATCACTTTTATTTAGCACAGGCTAAACCTCGTGTACAGGTAGAAATGGTTGTTCCCTGCAAGGGCATCATTTTAAGCTAAGGGATCAGTTGTACTCAGGCCCTTATGTCTTAGAAGGATAGGGAGCCCTGGCTGGATCCACAAACTCCTCCTTTGCTATGCATGCAGCAGGACAAAAATCCCTGCACCCTCTAGCGCCTCCTAGCTGAGGAGGAGTAGATCAGCAGGAGATTAACCCTTGTGCTCTCACCAGGAAGATCCTTTACCATTTCCACCAACTCCAACTCTTTGCACCCTTCAATAGGGGCCACTCTACTGACTGCTCAGGAACTAGGGGCTAGAGAAAAAAAATCGCAACTGTGCAGCAATCATTTCTATTACATTCAGTCCAATTAAGCGCTCTATTGTCAGGTGGGTGGGGCTTGGCCAAAGACCACAAACACCGCCAACCTGACAGTAGAAACCAAAATTCAACTGAAACTAACAAAAATTATTGATAGGGAATAGTGGGGTCTAGTGAAAAAATTCCAACTGTGCCAGAGTAAGTGGAGTGGCATCTATTGGAGGATGCAAAGAAGCGGAGTTGGTGGAGGGGTGTGTGTGAAAGGTTTTCTTTAAATGATGCTTTGTGAATCCAGTGCAAGCCTTATTCTTCAGAGCAGGCAGCTATCTTCCAGGCGGTGTACTGCTCCTCGTCTTTGTAAAGCAATTACCTATTATAGTCTAAGTGCTCCGTTGGCAGCATCTTCTTCTGCATTTGCTGATCCTGTATTGTGCGGTGCACTTCTGATACGATCATTATTCTTGTCATAAGATTTGATGGAGAGCTTATGGAGTACAGGATTCTGATCAAAATTGTGACTACACACGACATACTACAGAGGGGACATCCATTGTCCAGACTGCCCTAATGAATTTGGAAAGTAATGTCCCAGATATCAGTTATATCTTGGCTTGTTTTATAGTTTAAAGCAAAATTAGAAGTTCCTTTGTATAAATCTTAATTCTATTTTTATTGACTTTTTATTTGTGCCTATAACAAAATAACAGTCAGAGAGAAGACTAAAAATACGGCGAACATTATAAAAGCCATAAGCAGTTCAGCAGCAGGAACGATGAAGACAATGCAAGTAACTGAACAATCAAAACACATAGAACAACTTATATAAGATGTGCTTAGATTAGGGTTGAGCGATTGTGTTCGGAAAAGATCGGATTCCGATCAGCGATCAAGAAAATTTCACGATCGCGATCGGAATTCCGAACACGATCTTTTTAGGTGGGATCGAGATCGGTGATTATTTCCCACAATGCTTTGCTACTGGCCAAGCATTGTGGGAAAAGCTAACAATGTTAGCCTTCACACTGAGTATGCACGCCGCTCATTCTGAGCGGAGTGTATACTCAGTGTGAAGGCTCCGCTGCAGTTTCATAGGAATGAATGGAAGCAGCCTGCCCACAGCCTTAACCCCCTGCGCGCTGGCTGCGTCCATTCATTCTAATGGGAGACTAGCTAACATCTCTAGTAGCTACTTACCTGCAGAGATGGCTGATCTGGTGCCCGGTGTTCTCGTTCTTCTTCGCCTCGCTGCCCCCGCGCCCAGGTTAGTGTTAAAGCGCTAAGAAGAAGGCGGGGCTTGTGGCTTAGGAGAGTGTGGCGGGTACAGGGCGGGGAGACGTGACTTCTCCCCTCCCAGTACCCGCCCACACTCTCCTAACCCGCCCACACTCTCTTAACCTGGGAGGCAGGGGGCAGCGTATATTGACTGTATAATCAAATCTGTTCAGTTATTCCAAAGATATAAGCCCTCTTGGGTATACTAGCCAAGTAGGTGGTAACACAGCATGACATGGAATACACAGGCCACGCCCCACCCCCAGAAACTACATTGTTACCACCCACTTGGCTAGTAGGCTCTAATTTGTGTCAACAGTAAAAGGGCTTATATCTTTGGAATGGCTGAACAGATTTGGATACAGAAAACACCAAAATGCTCAAGGTGACAGCGCCGAGCAGATGATGTAGGTCATTGGGCTTTTCAGATGTGGTGAAAGGGGCGGCTAGTAACGAAACACTAGTCCCGCATAGGTCTGTCTAATGCAAGGAAATGTAGACCAGTGACTAATATATCAAGTTGTGTTCTTCAACTCCCTAAAGGGGTAGGGAGAAGACACATACTACACATGGTAACTTCATGAGTGACATATTATAGGTTTACCGCCTTACTCGCCAACCAATGGATGGTCGGGCCCACTGGAGGTCAGGCCCACTACAGAACCATATAACATACACAAATGTGAGCAAGATGACCCCTACTTATGTCAGCTGATACTTTAAGCTATGTTTAACCAACAGAGCCGATAAGATGAATGGTAGTCTGACCCTTACGGACCTTCTCGACTGCTCTGTTGTATCCGCCATATTGCCTTTGTCTGCTGCTCCTTGGCAGAATCTATAGCTAGTGGAGATATAGTTGGGTCTCTTTGAAGATCTACTTTACGCCGGTAAAAATTCATGTTTTCCTTGAGACTGAAGTAAATGCTAATAAGATCCTTATTTAATGTGCCGCAGCACTGAATGTTTGATAGCCCCGGGCTTAATCAAAACCTGACCATAAAGTATGTGCTTTGAAGTGTCTGTCACTACACGGTGAAGAATGTTTCCCACAGCTTCTCTTTAGTAGTAGAAAGGTTCCCGCTTTCCACCTTCTTTTTTCATCCTCTGACCTTCAGTGTTCCTGGTGCTTCAAAGAGGCTAAAGCAGTTTTAGTTAGGATGTTACAAAAGCCAGAGCTCTCGCACCTTCAGAAAGTCTTACATTGTCTGATGGATTACATTCCCGCAGATCCTCGAGGCTTCTTGCAGAATATCATGAATTTATGAAAGATAAGGTTATCAATTGATGTTTGTATTCAGAGATGGACATGCCATATGGGCAACCTGTGCATTTATCAGGGGTCAGTACTTAAGATGGCCTTTGACACCTCCAAAGAATCTTCCTATAGCACATAAGGCGATGAACAATATTCCGTGACTCACATTTACTGGAAGATTTAGAAAATTAGGTTTCCTAGTTGGAGAAAGCAACATGGAGTCTCTAGGGTCATCTATTGGAAGGTAGATTGTAAAAAAAGACATAAGGGGGTGCACACTGATGAGTAGGGTTGAGCCGATCTTGACTTTTCAGGATCGATTTTAAAATCCGATTTCCGATCATTTTTCATTCGAACCCGATCTCGATCCCAATTCCGATCCCAATGCAAGTCAATGGGATTTTTTTATTAATCGGAGATCGGATTTTAAAAGCAATCCTACCCCCTGGTGTCCACTTACCTCCAAAGATGGCTGGTTCTGTGCCCCGTGCCTTCATTCTTCGCCTCGCTGCTGCTCCACGCTGCTTTTCTTCCTTCGCTGCCCCCACCCTGCCAGGTTAGGAGAGTGTGGGCGGCTTAGGAGAGTGTGGGCGGGTACTGGGAGGGGAGACGTCACGTCTCCCCGCCCTGTATCCGCCCACACTCTAAGCCACAAGCCCCGCCTACCTAGCGCTTTAAACACTAACCTGGGAGGCGGGGCAGCGAGGCAAGAAGAAGGAGGGCACTGGAGCAGCCATCTCTAGAGGTAAGTAGCTGCTAAAGATTTAGTTTAGCCTTCCATTCGAATGAATGGAGGCAGCCGGCGCGCAGGGGGTTAAGGCTGTGTGTCGGCTGCTTCCATTCATTCCTATGGAACTGCAGCGGAGCCTTCACACTGAATATGCATCGTATACTCAGTGTGAAGGCTAAGCAATGCATTGTGGGAAAAATCACCGATCTCGATCCCACATAAAAAGATCGTGTTTGGAATTCCAACGGCGATCGTGAAATTTTCTTGATCGCTGATTGGAATCTGATCTTTTCCAAACACGATCGCTCAATCCTACTGATGAGCCTATAGATAATAAGAGCTACGTATGCTGCTTTTGCACATGGGTATTCCGTTTATTGGTTCCCAGCGCTAGTTATATTCTTCCCAAAAAATATAGGTACCCGGGGTCCTGCAACTTGGAGAAGATGCACAAGCATTTTCCAAGCAGATGCTGTGATTTGTGGGTCCATGGGCTCTTAGTTACACCTCAGGCATTGGGATATCTTCTAGAATACTGGGGTCTGCAATGTATCCAACATATGTGGCAGAAGGGTTTTTCAGGAAGCAAGGCATGGGTGTGACGTCCACGTGTACTCACTATAGCTACACCTTGCTTAGAGTCCTAAAAGTTTCAAGGTGTCCCATCCCTTATCCCCTCATCAGGATGTGATGGTCCTGTATAGATACTTGGTTTTGTTTAACAGGGTTGTCCCACAATGGACACTTAAGTCGTATCAATTGGATACATTTCTGATTACTGGGGGCTCCACCATTGAACAGGGATCCATCTGATTCTACCTGAGGGCAAGACTAGAGTAAATAAAAGTTTGAATAGAACATTGATGACACGTGCCCTGATGTTTCTGTCGACCCCATAGACATTGAACGGAGAACTCATGGATTACTCCTGCTCCATTTCAATGACTTCTAGAGATTAGTGGGTGGCAGGACTCTCAATCAGACAGTTCATTGTGGGACAAGATCTTTAAGATGACAAATGATCATTTTTTAATCTTTCACTAATGCCAGCAATTCCAGATCTTTGCACCCTTTGCTAGGCACTGCTACATGGTTTCTTGCACAATTTGAATTTTTTTTTTTATCTCCCGTCATTCCTGAGCAATTTATATTTTCAGAACCTAATTTGCTAACTGGGCGGTCTCAAGATGTCTTATATAGTTTAGGACAGCCCAATTGCCAATATAGATTCTATGATTACTGATATTAACAGCACTGATTGCTCAGGAACGGCGAGGGTTAGAGGAAAAATTCCAACTGCTCCAGAATCAGTGGAGCGCTAATGGTTGAATGATGCAAAGAGTTGAAATTGGTGGAAGTTGTGAATGATCTGCTTTAAATTTGATCTTCCCAGGTCAACCCAAAAACTACATTCCAGGTTCCATATGATCCACGTATTTGCTACCAAATGTTTTATTTACTTGGTATTCAGCAGGCACTTCTTGTAAGTGGTTTGTATTGCCTTTACAATATGACTTTTTAATTAAGAGCTTGCAAGTTCATGAACACACTATAATCAAGTGCACAGAGCTCCAGAGCTGTAATTTGCTCCGTATTATTATGGGGGTGGGAGCTGAAGTTTCAATACATGACTTGATGCATTGACCCCTCTGTAACAAACTATTGTGTCTATCTGCAAGACAAATCCTTTATTCCAGGCAGATAGATAGCAATTAACAGTGAATTGTCAGTGCCAAAGCTAGGACATGTAAATTTGGGGATTGCTAGGAGCACAGCTCTGGAGATTGCTATTGTAGACATAGCAACGTTGAGTCCTATTTATAAAGTAACATGGCGATTGCTGGGGTTATTTTAGGTTTGTTTGTTACTTAAGTTGTTTTATAGGTAAGAGGTGCGGTGAATTATAAGGTTTTAACTCACTTGCTTGAAATTTACTTTTTTTATTTTCTCTATTCAAACAAGGGACACAGGGATCCTCTCATGATAGGTGGTGGCCCCAGCGATCATATGGGTGGGGGGATAAGTTATTATTCTGGGGCAACCCTTTTAAACGGTCACTCATTTAGTGGAACATGTGATTCTGGACAAAAATAGAATACAGTTTGCGGTTTTAAGTGTGAAAACCCTTTGTAATATTCCAGCCACTAGGAGTCTCCCTTCTAGCTAATTTGCTGTTCACTGTCTGTTACTAGGGAAGGTCTGTCTTAAGAAACTAACAGGCTTTTTTCAGTTGTTTTAGGCTATAGGCACACAGCTATGTGCATTCTACAGCTCAGAAAAAAACAGCATGATTGGCACACAGATTGGCATTCGTGATTCAGTCATTCATGGTTTTCAATGACCAAAACATTGAAAATTAATTGACAGAGCCGCAAATGCAGTCCATATAGTCTCTGCTCCAAATTTTGTGGCTCTTTACTACGGCCCGATGCACATCTACAAAAAGTACACCTGTGTGTATGGGCCCACTGAAATGTATGGTCATGTGCACGAGGAATCAGTGTTTCTACCATGTAAAGAAACCAGAATTAGTAATAATGGATGAAGGGGGCAGACTGCTCTATATCGTACAGGTTTCCAAGTCTTATGGGTGAAGCAAACTTTAAATGGACGTCCAACAAGTTAAATAAACAGCAGCAGAAAACGTTAGCTTGACTTTTGTCACAATTTTGGTCTCCCTATAGGCAGGGGCGTAACTACCGGGGTAGCAGTGGTAGCGGCTGTCTCAGGGCCCAGGACATTGGGGGCTCGGCAGTAACTGCTACCGCTACAGTTTCATGCCTACGTGGTGACGTCCCAGATGTCACGTGGTCCAGGACGCAAGCCCCGGTCAAGTGACGTCTCTTCCATCATTGTAGATGGCCGACATCAGCCGGGAGTGCGACGGAGCCCAGGGGAGGTAAGTAGCAGTGTTTTTTATGTTTGTATCCTCCCCTGGGTCTCCGATTATTATACATTGGAGTCGGCATTTTTTTTTAGAATAGTTTCTGTAGTCTTTCCTTTATATTTTCGTTTTGACTCAAACGCTGCATCCAAAGGAAACCTTCTGGGCTAGTATTACATGCTCCGCTCTTACTGATCCCGTCTATACTGTATCTTATGAGCATCCAGTGATACAGAATATCGGATAATCCCGCACTTCTTAGGTGCCATTGACATGGATTGAAGCAGTTTTAACCTTTCCTGGGGGCACAAAGCCTCTTATGGCAGCAGAGTGCCGCAGTCACTGTACACCGCGGCCCTAGCAATGATTCTAGATAACAGATTGAAGCTGCGTGTGAACAGTACAATTCAGCCGCTTAGATAAAAGGATCGGTTAAGTCCATGTAATTGGATGTTCTGCTTATACAATTATACCGTGACATCACCTGCAGTAAGTGTCACTCATTGTAAAGCAATTTACAGGTTTTCTCAAGGACTGTCATGGTGCGGCGCGCTGCAGAGCTTTTCGCAGCCTTGGTTATCAAGTGCACACGGTAACAGAGGAGAATGGGGGCGGGGGGGGGGGGGAGAGTTTTGCTCTCTGACACCTGAATCTTAATGAATTTAGCTGTGATACAAAACTGTCATTATGACAAAGAAACATGAATAATGTAGAATAGGGCGCTGTCATTTGTCTGAATAGGCTGTGAATACCGGTTCTGATGACATCATCGCTTATGTCATATAGCAGTGATGTCACCAGCTTGAGTGACTAAATTATTAACCCAAAAAGTCTGTATAGTTGTGCCGAAGGTACACCAAGGTTTGTCATAAATAATGGATTGCCCTTTGGATTTTTATAACCTGTTGTTGTCTGAGACGTGCTGTAATTTTTTTTCTCTGTGCCGCTGTTCGGTATATAATCCGGTTTCTGTTGGTATGCAAATTAGTTCTCTCACAGCACTGGGGGCGGGCTCTAGCGCTCAAACAGCACTGGGGGTGTCCCCAATTCTGCAAGAGAACTCTCCATCTTCTTCTGGAACGGCCTCTCTCCACGTTTTCTTCTGGCACTGTCTTCAAGCTTTTAGGCCTCAGGCAGTTGACTGCGTATGCCTGCCGGCCACAAGGAGATGGCCCCTTACAATACTGTGTAAGCGACCATTTTCTTGTGGCCGGCGAGCATGCGCAGTCGGCTTTGCCCCAGGCCTAGAAGTTTGAAGCCAGCGCTGGAAGAAGACACGAAGAGAGGACGTTCCAGAAGAAGATGGAGGTGGCACTGGAGAGTTCTCTCACAGAATTGGGACCGCCCCCACTGCTGCGAGAGAACTCATTTGCATTCTGAAGAAAACCGGGATTTCAACTGAACGGCGACGCGGAGAAAAAATATTGAGATTTAACGATAGGATCCCTTTAAAGGGAGTCTGTCAACTGAATGAAGCCGACTGATAGGTTAGGGTCACCGGAATGAAATGGCGGTGATATTGTTTTTGGCAATATGCAGAAAAGCAATGATATAGTTTCCATTACAGAATTCCAAGGGGGAAACTACATTCAATAGGCTAGGGTCATCTGAATCAATCTGGGGGGCTGGGTTGAAAACCCACATGAAGACAGAATGCAGATATCGATGTGGATGGATGTAAACTTTGGACCCCAGTTCTGCTACAGTACTACCCAGGAAGTTAAATAAAGAAGACCTTTCACCACCTCCAGTTATTTGCAATCTTTAACAAATGACACTATACATACACCACCATTCCGACGTAGTTGGATTTTTTTCTTCTAGCCTCCACCATTCCTGAGCAATAAGTGCAGTTAGTTTAGGTGCTCAATAAGATATCTTATGCTAGATTCACACTAGCGTTCACGTTTTGGGCCAAAGAAGGAAACTACATCCACTTAAAAAGTGGTTACACGCAGAAACTCATTAGATTATAATAGAAGGTTTCAACGATTTTATAGGGAAATCTGGGACGGAGTGTCTGAATGCTAATGTGAACCTAGCGTAAGTTTTCTACTGTCCAGTGGCAGAGAACTCTGGGTCATGCCCAATGTCACACATTTGACAGTAGAGCACTTAGTGAGCACAATAGGCACCAAAACTAACTGTACTGATAGCTCAGGAATAGTGGGGGATACAGAAAAAAAAAAAAAACTGCGCCTGCTCTCTGCTTTGTTTTCTGCCCGAGAAACTGGACAGGAAATGGAAACCCTGACTGCTAGTTCCCGTCTCCTGTCCAGTTTCTCGGGGCCGAAGACGGAAACCTGCAAAGTGGAGACCGGGCGCAGGTGTGAACTCACCCTTAGCCTTTTTTATCGATGTCTATAGAGGTCTATTGTACATTTATTTGACCTTTGTAAAGTTAAGAACAAGTGCTTAGATTTGGGCGACCTGAACTCCAGACATTCATATCAGCCATATATCATCTACTTAGTAATACATCGGCCTGTTATTTGTCAGCGTGGTATGAAGTGTCAGGCCAATGGCTTTACTCGCAACAGGTCAGCTATTCACAAGCTCCCTCTTGGGCATTGGGAAGATGTACGGAGGGCTTGGATGTAATTGAAGGTATACAGAGTTATCACTTGTATCCATGTTTTCTTGGGACTCGCTTGTGCAGAATTGCTTTTGATACCGATCAGTCGGTAGCAGGAAATGTCAATAGGGAGGCTACAAAAGTCAGATGACAATTTGTGGGGTCACTTAGGTTTGCTCCTACACAAGGCTAAGTGGTGGGATTGCCTAAGGCTAGTATAACACTTAACCTTTGCAGAATTGCTTTATTTGCAGATGGTCAGGTGACACCTGGGACTCAAGATAGAGTTTACAGGGGACATGATAATAGTGCACCCCCCCATAAGTAATGCTGTTATGCCCCCCATAGATAGTAGTCTCCCCCCTCCATAGGTAATAGCGCAGCCCGAAGGTAATAGCACAGCTCAAGGTAAATCAAAGCGAAAAGTGAGATTATTATATTCTGGGGTCTGACTCCAGAATATAATAGGTGGAGCCCCAGGGTAGGGAAGAGAAATCAAAAAAATCATTCATCCTCGCCTTCCATTAACCTTCCAGTGTCTGGCACTTTCCTTGTGACGTCATCAGCCCAGGGGTCACGGCAGAGATGTCACATGGGCACACCAAGCCTCAATCACAGGACTCAGCACGGAATGCGGGCCAATGACATCACAGAAGAGCGCCACACAGAGGCCCAAGAGATGTAACGAAGGAGAGTCTAAGTGTTTTTCTTTTTCTTTTTTTTTTTTTTTTTTTTTTTTTTTGTTACCTGCCCTGCACCTCCACCTACATATGAAGAGACCCCAGATTATAATGCATTGACCATTTTATTTTACCCAAGATGAATCTCCATTTGTTCGATTTTGTAAGAAACTAACAAGTTGGACTATTGGCACCAACCAGATTTATTACGAGGCAATCCGTCCTTCTCTACTATCCCCATTGACAATATTGAACCATCAGTATAACCCCTATACCCCAGCCGATCAAGAGAATGAAGTGATAAAACTGGATATTCTACTCGACGCAGTGGTGTAACTAGGAATGGTTGGGTCCCAAGGCGAACATTTACATGGGACGTCAACATTTGTCTGGAACATCACCAAGTAGACGCAAAGCCTTCTTGAGTCCAGGAGAGTTAAGTAACAGGGTTTCTTATGTTCCTTCACCTCTCCTAGCCCTCTGATCATTATACTTGGGGGTCTGAAAAGACCCCCTACCCCTCAGAGTATAATGAAAGTGTGTGTGTGTGTGTGTGTGTGTGTGTGTGTGTGTGTGTGTGTGTGTGTGGTTTGTGGGCCTGCGGTCTTACTTACCAATCCTCCGCTCCTGCTCACAGCCGCATCCGCAGAAGGGGAAGCGCTGGTGGCCATGAGCAGCAACAAGGATTGGTAAGTAAATGTGTCAGTGGCCCGCTGTTACCATTGTCATCACATCCCGGGCCCTGTGGCAGCTGCTACCACTGTCATCATGTCCTGGGCCCTGTGGCAGCCGCTCCCACTGTCATCATGTCCTGGGCCCTGTGGCAGCCGCTACCACTGTCATCATGTCCTGGGCCCTGTGGCAGCCGCTCCCACTGTCATCATGTCCTGGGCCCTGTGGCAGCCGCTACCACTGTCATCATGTCCTGGGCCCTGTGGCAGCCGCTACCACGGTCATCATGTCCCGGGCCCTGTGGCAGCCACTACCACTGTCATCATGTCTCGGGCCCTGTGGCAGCCGCTACCACTGTCATCATGTCCTGGGCCCTGTGGCAGCCGCTACCACTGTCATCATGTCCTGGGCCCTGTGGCAGCCGCTACCACTGTCATCATGTCTCGGGCCCTCTGGCAGCCGCTACCACTGTCAGCATGTCCCAGGCCCTGTGGCAGCCACTACCACTGTCATCATGTCCCGGGCCCTGTGGCAGCCGCTACCACTGTCATCGTGTCCTGGGCCCTGTGGCAGCCGCTACCACTGTCAGCATGTTCTGGGCCCTGTGGCAGCCACTACCACTGTCATCGTGTCCCGGGCCCTGTGGCAGCCGCTACCATTGTCATCATGTCCCGGGCCCTGTGGCAGCCGTTACCACTGCTTACCCCGGTAGTTACGCCCCTAACTGCACGATTCAGGCCTTTTGTCTGTAGGTTCCTTCTCCAGATATTATATACTGTACATGTGCATCCACCTGCAGCATACCTCCCAACCGTCCCGATTTCCGCGGGACATTCACGATTTGGGTGATATGTCCCACGGTCCCGGTTGGAGGGAGGTATGTCACAGGTCAGCTCCTCACTTCAGCTGCATGTGTCAGCGAGAGAGACACGCAGCGGCGAAGAGCTGAACTGTGTCAGCTCCTTCCTTCAGCCGCATGTGTCAGAGAGAGACACGCAGTGGCGAAGTGAGGAGCTGACCTGTGTCAGCTCCTTGCTTCAGCCGCATATGTGTCAGCGAGAGAGGCGCGCAGAGAGCGGCGAGGGAGCGGAGGAGGAGGTAAGTTTAATGTGGAGGTGGAACGTGAATCTGGGAGCAGAGATGGAGAGGACGGCATGACACTGGGGGCAGAGATGGAGGGGACATGAATCTGGGGGCAGAGATGTGGAGACATGAATCTGGGGGCAGAGATGGAGGGACATGAATCTGGGGGCAGAGATGGAGAGGACATGAATCTGGGGGCAGAGATGGAGGGGACATGAATCTGGGGGCAGAGATGGGGGGGACATGAATCTGAGGGCAGAGATGGGGGGACAGGAATCTGAGGGCAGAGATGGGGGGACATGAATCTGGGGGGACATGAAACTGGGGGCAGAGATGGAGGGACTTGAATCTGGGGGCAGAGATGGAGGGGGAGACATGAAACTGGGGGCAGATGAAGGGTGTATATGAAGCTGGGGGAGAGATAGAGGGGGGGACATATAATTTACGGGTGACTGTAGGAGGATTATACTGTGTGCGGGCACATGAAAAATTAACGATTGGGTGGAGTCAACACAAAAGCGGGCGGGGCTAAATTTGCCGCGGCGCGCTATGCGCGCCGCACATTTTGTCCCTCTTTCAGTTCTTCAAAAGTTGGGAGGTATGCTGCAGATATGATTTTGTTATATTTCTTTCCGACACTAATAGTTTCATGAAAATAATCCCGTCCTCCGATATTGTGGATTGGTGTATGAGAGGATAAAATAATACCGCAAGCTGCCAGGTGTATATAGTAGTGATATGTGGAAGCTTTTTTGAAGGTAAAATCTCCTTTATCTCAGCAGTCACAGGGCGCTTGTCTGCGGATGGTTTAGCTTTGAGGATGATAATTCTAGTTTTCGGCTGGTCCATAGCTCAGCCTTGGATCACATCTACAGACATGCTGGTGGAGCGCTCTCATCGCGCGGGGACAGGAGCAGATGGCAGGAGTTACAGGAGCATATTTTAATCCCTCGGTCTTGACTGTGCGCCGATTCTGTTCCCACAAGGACATTATTACGTTTTTTTTGTTGGGAACTTTTGCAGTGTTTGCAAGTCAGGTTTTCATCAATATTTCATGGCGGAGCTTGCAGGTATTAATTAGCGCGCGTTCTGCCGTCGTCTAATGTACGCAGCTGTATTACATTGATTCTTTGAACCGGTCTCATGATGCCTACATGCAATGTAATTACATTTTTCTCACACATATGGAACATAACCTATTAGCCGCTGCCATCTGCTAGTTGTAAAGAAGCCTTTCTTCATTTCATAAAGGGGATTTGTACGGCATAAGATCATTTAAAAGCATGAAAAGATGACGTGCCAAAGACTGTATACCCATCATCTGATCAACATGTCTTCGACTGCAGAAAGGCGATTACCAGGGGACACAGTATTGTCATCCATTATACCATATGGTTATGCTGGTAATATAAGGATAGTATTGCCCTGCCCCCTACCCCTGGGACCGCAACGCCCTGCCAGGACCATGTACTTTTCTATTATACCCCCTTTAGGACCAGAAGATGGCTGAATTTACATTATGTAACCTCTATCATCATCTGTGCTTGGTACTACAACTCAGCCCCATTCAGGTGTGGCATGGTCATATGACCAATGGACAAGATGTCACTGGCGTGAAAGAGTAAATGGAGCTCAGGATCAAAGTCCTGAATAACCCCAGTATATTGGCCCTGACAGTGGTGGTTGTTACTCCACAATTTAGATGCCATTGACAACACCTTTGACAGTTTCAAGACCTCTCAGCACCTCCAACGAGTCCAGTTCATTACTATTTAATAGTTGGAATTTTTCTCTAGCCCCCACCATTCTTGAGCAATCAATGCTGTCAGTTTTGGTGTATGATAAACTATTCAGACAAGGGGCGTGACTGAGCACTGACATTGGCTGCCTCTGATTGGAGCTCTGAATCAAGACCCCTGCCTAACACTGCCCACTTGACAGTACAGAGCTGAAATACACATCAGACACCAAACCGAACTGTGCTTGTTGCTCAGGAACGGTGAGGTATAGAGGAAAAAATAAAAATCCAACTGTGCTGGAATCAGTGGACTGACACCTATTTACAGATGCTGAAGACTATAATTGGTGAAGATGGGGAAAGGTCCTCTTTACTTCTAGCAATGTCCTATCAGTTTTTATACTGTTAATAATCAAATTATGGCTGAAATACAGGCTAGATTTATCTCTTAACTGGGGGTGTGAAAAACAAGGAGCAATCGACCCCCTCTACCATCCATTGTCTGTTATGTCCTGCCATTAGTAACTATACAATTGCAAACAAGTACCTGAGAAAATCCCAAATAACCATAAGGAGACCCAGGAACACTGACTGTAAATGTAGGGCATATACACGCAACCAAGCAGATTTACAAATCTATTTACAAATTCAGCAAGTCGCTAGCTCTCAGTGACTAAAAATCACATCTACAAATCACACAAGCAACTAGAAATAGATACAAGTACATAGAAGATTTTTTTTTACATTATAAACTGTAAGATTTTCCGAATCTTCAGTCTTTTGCACACAGCAACAGTTTGTAGACATGCAGATTGTGAGGAGAATCAACCCCTCCCCACTCCATTCCCTGTGCGAATAGAGAAAAGGACGGTCCTCTACATTCACGGATATAAGCAAGATGGAATGGAATGTATCTATGGACAGACTTCCTTAGTAACAAAAGAGTGAAATGCAAATTACTGTGAGCTTTTTCAGGCAGAGAGTAGGCGTATCTTTAACAGTGCATTATATTTTGGTGCAGAATATGCTAATTAGGCTCTCTACTGTCAGGTGGAAATATTTGTTGATTCTGGCCCCCCCACACCTTATGGTGACAGTACAGACTGCCGTGCACTACATATGGCAGCCATACAATTGATGGGGATTATCTCGGTGGTTCACCTCTCACGCAGAGTCCTGATTGTTTTTGCAGTCGTACACTTAGGTCAATGGTTCTTCCCTGCTTTCTAAATGCTACAATCCACACGGGCAAATAGTCATGGCCGTCGTCGTAACTCTAGTCTAGCTCCAACCTGCAGAGGCTCTTCTCCATTATACAAATGTAAAATCATATATCTGTGTAATGGGGCAGAATCTATAAAGCTTGCATTATTTATTAGAAAGCAATAGTATAGGGGTTAACCAGAAGTCACACTGGAGCGGTATAGAGATACAAATCAATGCCAAGTTGCTATATGGGAACGTGCTAACAGCCAGCAAGCCTTTCTGCTGTCGAAAAGCAATGTCTCACCGAGCTGCAGTGTAATGTATCTGTATATGGATATAGAAGTAAATACTGAAATATTCATACATGTACATACACAGACAGCAAGCCTATATTACACTTCCTCCAGCAAAATAGGATTATCTGCCAAATTCTATTGACTATATTATCTGCGGACAGAATACTGGCGTGGTTTGTACTGTGATATAGGATATACAAGCTGTAGGGCAATGTCATATAAACAGGGGTCAAGCAAAGCAACTTAATGAAACCCCTAATACACATGACAGGGGTCAACATGCAAACATAAGACAATCCGGTGCAAAAGTCTGCATTAAATCCATTGCAATACAATCACCAAATGTAGCCTCTATTTTTTGCATTTCTGCCGACAGTCTTTTCCAGGGCTGGCTTTAGGGTTGTATGACCTGTATGGGGCACAGGGTGCTTCAGGGGATCTCTGATCACTAGGAGATGTAATGATGGTTGTATTCCAGTATTACTAGTATATTGCATAGCAGGTTATGAGATTACTTTATGTATAGGGCGATGGATGTGACTACTAGGGTAGCAGACATACGGCTATAGGACCAAACTACCAAGTATTGCCATCTCTATACGGTATATGGCGCAGGCAGGGATGTAAATTGAATGAGGTTTTTTATACTATGACGCCCAGCTGTATAATATATGATATTCTATATGTATTTTATTATTTTTGTGTTATGATATATGGTATACTGCCCCTATAACTGGGACATCACTGTACATAATGTGTCAGAAATGAATTGAACATACTATAACACAATAAACATGAATCCACATATTAAACACTGCACGGTTTCAACTAAACAACATTTGCATCATATTGTGCAAAAAAAAAAAAAAAAATCCACTCTCCACTTCACAGCAACTCCTATATAGTGGCTCCCTACTCTTTAGGGTGCAGCAGTGTAGGGTGACCCAGCACCCCGGCTGCCAGTCTAATCCCACCTGGCTCTCGATCACACCACAGTAATTGTCACCCCGCAGTACCGCACATTATACACAGCTCACCTTTCCATGTGGCCTCAGACCAGGTAACTCAATGCTGTGTGCAGACCTCTCATTAGAAACACCTGGGCCGGATAGGAGGAGAGAAGGAAACAGGGCAATAGCCAAAAATAAGGGGGCAGGCCATGCAACTCCTCCAGCATTGCAAAATACACTACATGACAACCACAGGAGACTGCATAAGGGCCACAAATTATCCTGATATTGTGACATCTCTGTGTTTATTATCCATGTACTGAGATACATTATATACATTATGTGTACAGTAGTTCTATGGAAGAAATTGTGATCTTACTGAGTGCATCAACCCTGTACTGTGACATCACTGTGTATTATCTCTGTACTGTGACATCACTGTGTGTATTATCCCTGTACTGTGACATCACTGTGTGTATTATCCCTGTACTGTGACATCACTGTATTATCCCTGTACTGTGACATCACTGTGTGTATTATCCCTGTACTGTGACATCACTGTGTGCATCAACCCTGTACTGTGACATCACTGTGTGTATTATCTCTGTACTGTGACATCACTGTGTGTATTATCCTGTACTGTGACATCACTGTGTGTATTATCCTGTACTGTGACATCACTGTGTGTATTCTCTGTACTGTGACATCACTGTGTGTATTATCCTGTACTGTGACATCACTGTGTGTATTATCCCTGTACTGTGACATCACTGTGTGTATTATCCCTGTACTGTGACATCACTGTATTATCCTGTACTGTGACATCACTGTGTGTATTATCCCTGTACTGTGACATCACTGTGTGCATCATCTCTGTACTGTGACATCACTGTGTGTATTATCCTGTACTGTGACATCACTGTGTGTATTATCCTGTACTGTGACATCACTGTGTGTATTCTCTGTACTGTGACATCACTGTGTGTATTATCCTGTACTGTGACATCACTGTGTGTATTATCCCTGTACTGTGACATCACTGTGTGTATTATCCCTGTACTGTGACATCACTGTGTGTATTATCCCTGTACTGTGACATCACTGTGTGTATTATCCCTGTACTGTGACATCACTGTGTGTATTATCCCTGTACTGTGACATCACTGTGTGTATTATCCTGTACTGTGACATCACTGTGTGTATTATCCCTGTACTGTGACATCACTGTGTGTATTATCCTGTACTGTGACATCACTGTGTGTATTATCTCTGTACTGTGACATCACTGTGTGTAATATCCTGTACTGTGACATCTCTGTGTGTATTATCCCTGTACTGTGACATCGCTGTGTGTATTATCCCTGTACTGTGACATCGCTGTGTGTATTATCCCTGTACTGTGACATCACTGTGTGCATTATCCCTGTGCAGTGACAGCACCATGTACACTATCTATACTATATAACATCTGTCCATTAAGGACTCCAGAATGATTATCTTCTTTCCATATATCGCGATGATGAAATTAGGCTCCATTTTAAGTTATCTGATAGCGGCTTATTGTTAGTTGTTGCACCCATGCATGCGTGGTTATTTGGTAACTGTATCTTGCGATCTTCTTTCCTTCCATTATATTGCACTAATACACAGGCACTGTACAATATATTGAATAATTATTTTTGCAAGAACCCAGCTGCACCTCAGCCTCATGTATGCAGACCAGTACTATAAAGGGTCTCATTGCACATTTACATTGGGGTCAGGTCCTCCACCGACATGAATGTTATACGGATATCAAAGCAAATGCTAATTCTAGTTTTACGTATTCGCCTCCATTCCTTGCTCCTCTCTAGTTTGCAGCGAGCATTGTGCAGATTTATCAGCTCTTTGGCCCCCGAATATCCGACATATCACAACACCAATAATGGCTTCACATGGGTAGAGGCCGAAGAAGGATGATGAAATCTCACAATCTTATTCAATGCTATGAAAATCCGCTCTGGGTTGAAGTATGGCTTTAATTTCCCTGCAAATTTCTTTTCTTCCATCCCTTGTGTCTTGAGATTTGTTCTTGAACAATCGTCTTGTCAGCAGTATTAACTAGGAAGGTTGTGAGCGCCACAGATATTGTACCTTACAGATAATAGTTGGAAAATACTCTATAATTTATGCTTCACTTTCAGCCGCTCGGGTCAATGAAACTTGAGAAGTGAAAAATGTTCTGCCGCAGCAGATCTGCAACAGTGCTGGATCTTTCAAGTGCAGATATTTGGGAATTTGCATATTACTCCTCAACACTTACAAGTAATCTGCCAAACTGATGAAATTCAATGAGGTGCATCTTTTTGAGCACAAACTCATTTTACTTTACAATTACAACCCAAACCCCTGAGTGCTAAGACGCTGAACGGCATCTCTATAAATACGCCTTTCATGGCTGCAAAATAATGTAGAAATAATCCCGCTGCTCGCCGTCTATCCGTGCTCCCATCTCCGTACTCGGCTGCAAATAGGACAATGACTGTTTTATCCAATTGCTCTGGACGTTTTTATAGGCAAGGCTCGGCGATACAATATTCTCTATGTGTAAGACATAATCCCTAATCTTTGTATCGTAGCCGATGCAAAGGAGAGCCTAACAGGAGATTATTAGGAGGAGTGTAAATGTGTCTGCGGTCAGCTCCACCTAGTGGCGGCTAATAAAACATTATCCATTAAAAAGGACCTTTCACCAACCCCATTATCTTAACTTATGGCGATACATTTTCCGATCAAGACAGCATATAAACCTTCAATTGCTTTAGGGCTATCACTGTGCGTATTATCTCTGTACTGTGACATCACTGTGTGTATTATCTCTGTACTGTGACATCACTGTGTGTATTATCTCTGTACTGTGACATCACTGTGTGTATTATCCCTGTAATGTGACATCACTGTGTGTATTATCCCTGTACTGTGACAACAGTGTGTGTATTATCCCTGTACTGTGACATCACTGTGTGTATTATCCCTGTACTGTGACATCACTGTGTGTATTATCCTGTACTGTGACATCACTGTGTGTATTATCCTGTACTGTGACATCACTGTGTGTATTATCTCTGTACTGTGACATCACTGTGTGTATTATCCCTGTACTGTGACATCACTGTGTGTATTATCTCTGTACTGTGACATCACTGTGTATTATCCTGTACTGTGACAACAGTGTGTGTATTATCCCTGTACTGTGACATCACTGTGTGTATTATCTCTGTACTGTGACATCACTGTGTGTATTATCCCTGTACTGTGACATCACTGTGTGTATTATCCCTGTACTGTGACATCACTGTGTGTATTATCCCTGTACTGTGACATCACTGTGTGTATTATCCCTGTACTGTGACATCACTGTGTGTATTATCCCTGTACTGTGACATCACTGTGTGTATTATCCCTGTACTGTGACATCACTGTGTGTATTATCCCTGTACTGTGACATCACTGTGTGTATTATCCCTGTACTGTGACATCACTGTGTGTATTATCCCTGTACTGTGACATCACGGTGTGTATTATCCCTGTACTGTGACATCACGGTGTGTATTATCCCTGTACTGTGACATCACTCTGTATATTATCTCTGTACTGTGACATCAATGTGGTGTTTAAGTGGCATTTTGGACATGACAAAAACCTCAGTTTTCGTAGTTTTTGCTGTATTTTTGTTCTGCACTGTGTTTCGCTCTTTGGGGTGGGGGGTGGGGTTAGGAATCAGCCTAAAATACTATTTCCTTGGATTATGTAGCGCACTGGACTCTCTACATATCATAAATCCCTAGATTTCAACCCCATAATGCTCCAACTTGTGCATTTTACAAATAGATTGCAGCACGAGTCATGTGGCTACATTTATTTTATGGATTCAGCCTATTTTTTTGGGATGTTACAATTGGTATACTTGCTCTCAAGTTGGCGGTGGATCATATAACACTGTATCCCGGCCAGTCGGAATCTGGCATCATATCTAAGGTGCTGCTTCTGACAGCTTGCCCTAAGATAGGACCTCTAACGCTTCCTCTCATACAATCGTTCTGAAATGTTCCTGAAACCGGAATTGCTCCAATCCCATTATAATAATCCCACTGTGGCTACTGAAAAAAGTTTTACAGAGTTGTAAGACTTTTGCCTGGGAAATCAGTTTAGCTCAGTGATAGTCGTGCCAGACTTGTAGACTTTGTTCTGGTCGGAAATTGCAAGGAGTACAAATCCGTCCAAGACTAATCTCTCATTTGTAGCAGTCCCTTGTGAAGACTTCACTCTCTTCCAAAAACAGCTGACGGCTTAGTTAATGTAACGTCTTGGCTGGCTGTGTTTCTGTGTCAGGGATTCAGCTTTGGTCCTTGCAATGCTTGTATATACTATATACATAGTATATGGTTCTACCTCTATCCTTGACCCCACACGAGATTTGGACATGGCCTGCAGAGTTGTCTGTCTGGCCTGCCCACGTCGTGCAGGATCCAGCCTTTGCTGGCACAGGATTGATGTGGGCTCCTTCTCATAGAGTAACCAACTGATCTGTTCCTTCTGTTCCTCTGACTTGTCAGATTTTCTCAAGAAGACGGTGATTAACATATTTCCTTTTCTGTCAGCTTTTCAGTCTTGTTACAAAGGGGATTAATATAACAGTATGGCATGGAAATGCCTAACGCCAGTGTACGGTATATGCACAAATACAGCCAGCAGCCTTGTAAAGTTTACCCAAACTTTGTAACATGGGTCTTAAAGGGGTTGCTCAGGAATTGGAGGTTGGGCAAGGTGTAAAATAATAATATAAAAAAATAGATTTAATATATAAATACCGGTAATCTAAAAAACAATACTCACTTGTCATCAATGCTTCATTGTTCACCACCGGTGCCAGTCTCATTCCAGCACCTGGACCAATGATGTCACTCCCATATGTCACCAGTTCCTTACCGGCCATCGATGAGGTCACCGATTGGTTTAGAAAGACACGAGTCACTGGCATGAGACTGAAAGGACAATGGTGGTGGAGAACGGAGCACCTGGGACAGGGGGGGGGGGGGGGGAATGCTTTATTATTTAGTTATATTAAACCTCCTCCAGCCTCTACATGTGTATGGTCAATATCTCTAGCGCCATCTATAGGTAAGAGATCCGGGATCTCACACATCCAGATAGAACCCCATTTTTGTAACCGGCTGTAGATGGCTTAAAGGGGTTGTCCAGTATAAACTGAGAATTAACCCCTAAACTAAATTTCCTCCCCCCGTCTAACTTCTAATTTACTTCAATGAAAAAAAAATAAAAAAAAAATCTATAATTACCCATATCTCTGGAGCGGTCATGTGATTACCCCAGGGACACTTTCTGATCATCCTGACATTGTTTCACTGCTTCCGAAATGGAACGTCACCATCACTCTCCCCCCTCATATCAATACTTATTGAGCCTTCCTGTGTCCGGGGAAAGTCTCCTCCCCCTTCCTGTCTTCTAGTAGTGGGTGGAATAGGTTAGCTAGGGAGATGGGGGAGGGTGGGAAGGGCTAGTAATGGGTGGGATCGATAGTATTAGTGAGACAGCGAGGGTGGGAGGGGCTAGTAATGGGCAGGATCACTAGTATTAGCGAGACAGGGATGGTGGGAGGGGCTAGTAATGGGCAGGATCACTAGTATTAGCGAGACAGTGAGGGTGGGAGGGGCTAGTAATGGGCGGCATCGCTAGTATTAGCAAGACAGCGAAGGTGGGAGGGGCTAGTAATGGGTAGGATCGCTAGTATTAGCGAGACAGGGATGGTGGGAAGAGCTAGGCTTAGTGAGACAGGGAGGGTTTGCAATGGGGTGTGAGAGAACTAGTACAGCAGTTACATAGGAAGCACGACAGCAGAAAGCTAACACCAGGTAAACAAAGGCAGAGGATGAAGTAGCAACCAGAGACGCCCAGAAACCGCTCCAAACACTGCTAAAGGTATATGGATGTACTTATTAACCCATTACTAGAAATAACAGACCTTTCTAATAAAATAAAGATTTTCTCCCTGCAAAGCCCCTTTAACTAATAAAGCAACTTAGTTTCAAAGCTGTTTAAAGGGTCAGACATTGACTTTACAGGGTAGTCACCCTATAGATGGTGCTAGAGGCAGTTTCTTCCTTCCATGAATATTTTTGGTGCTTGAGGATATGACTGCTGTTCTGCTTTAGTAGGCTACTTTCTTCCTCACCGGGTACTCGAGCAGGTGCCTTGGCGCTGTGTGCACCTTGAAATCCTTCCCTTTTTCAATTAATTTTCTGACAGAATGTTTTATTGCTGGCTTGCAGTGTAAAACTCATATTAAGTATCTGTCAGTGTGCAATAATGAATGTTTTTCTGTGCAGTAACTAACCTCCTCCATTGTTCCATGCACAGCAGTCTGGAGGAGTGATATTTCTGGAAGTGTTCTCGATGAGCACCACACTTGATGGATGATGGCTTCTTTCTGCACATTACTCTCATTCATATTCAATGTTTTTACTTATTTTCACAACCCAATAACTCCAGCCGAAAACAGGGGAAGGATGTGCCGAAAACGCAGACGTGCGGCACATCCACCCCAGCTACGGAAACTCCCACAGCCAAAAACTTAGTGATTTCACAGACGGCTTCATCCATCAAGGGCTCGCGATCCAATATCGAGACAAATGTGCAGTTTATTAGAACCACAGTGAAGGTTGACAGGTGTTGTCTTTCTTAGGGGGATTGGCACCTTAAAACCCTCCTCTGAAGACGCCTCCATCCTATTCATGTCAGTGGCTGATTTTATTCACCTATAGAAAAAACGAAGCCCCAAGTGGATTCCACCTGAAACTTCTATAGAAATATATGGGAGGTGGAAGCCATGCGTGCTGACTTATCACCACCTCCACCTCATTACACCCTTTAATAGACCCCTTTGCATTGATTCTGATGCAGTTGGAATTTTTTCTCTAGCCCCCACCATTCCCGAGCAATCATTTCTGTAAGTTTCAGCACAAGTCTACTCTCTATTGTCAGGTGGGCGGTGCTAGGAGCAGAATAGGGACCGCTCACCTGACAGTAGAGAGCATAATTGTGCTGGAATTAACAACTGATTGCTCAGGAATGGTGGGGGTTAGAGAAAAAAATTCCAATTGTGCTAGTAGGAGTGAAGTGGCAGCCATTGAAGGATGTAAAGAATTGGAACTGGTGGTAAGAAAAGTTTTCCTCTTTTGACATGTCTTTCAGTTGCATACCCCATGGGATCCCAATTCAGATGAATCTATGTTATGTTCCTCTGTCATTCCTATTGGAAATTTATGAATAAATTGACATCTTGGTATTACCAGTTGGATGTGTGTCCATATGCAGACTGCGTAAGGACAGGGAAGGGTATCATCTTATTGCCAATGATTTATACATTTCCAGGAGGAATAACAGAGGAACAACACAAATGCAAATATTTACTGAAGCAGATAAGTCAGGACAGGTTGAACAATCCACATTATGCCTACTATAAGATCTTAGGGTTGGTTTATGACATGGGGATTTAGAGGACACCAAAGAGATCATCCTCGTGCCATGCCTTGCCCTTCAGGCCCCGTATACCGTATATCACAATCTATCACTTTTGCCCAGAGTATTTCTTAGATTGGAGCATGACTTTGTGTTCTCCTGCCAAATAAAGACGTGACAACTGCTCTGAGAAATGATCGGAGCCAGCAGCACGGCCGAGACGTCTCCGCAGTATACACCGCGCGTCTGATGGATTGGTTTTTCTTTTCTACAGGTCGACTCATCTTTTGCTAAATACAAGTTACTCATTTGTACAAATACTAAAAATAACATGTTTTTCTGAATTTTAGGTTTGCATTGTCCAGAAGAAAGACACTGAAACCATGTATGCCATGAAGTACATGAATAAGCAACAATGTATCGAGCGGGACGAAGTCCGGAACGTATTCAGGGAGTTGGAGATCTTACAGGAGATTGAGCACGTCTTTTTAGTCAATCTTTGGTAAGACGTCTTTAGGTTACATCACATTTAAGTGTGAAGTTGAAATATTTTGTTGCATTGCGGTTCACATGGAGGAATCTGCCACAGATTTGGGGAACGGATTCCGACCCTGAAAGGGAAGGCAGATTCTGTCTCCTATTATTTTCAATGGGAGGCAGAGATTGCAACAGGATGCAGAAAAAAATAAGGCTACATTCACATGACGGAAAGTGAAGAGGAATTCGGCCGAGCAGAACATCAGCATTCCAGACGCTTATTTGTTGCAGTGTTTTGCCGTAATCTCTGCAAATTCTGCATGGATTTGGGGGTGGAATACAACCCCAGACATGCGACAAATTCCTACGTATCCTCTCGTGTAGCTGATTGCCAAAATCCCTTTAACTCCCTGTAAGGGTTAAACCCGACTACGCCATGGCCCAGGCAACTGAGAAATGATGCATTAAAATTAATCTAATTTTCTGAAAGGAACGTCATACGACATTGATTAAACGCTGGGAAATATTCCCGGATCTGTGTCTAGTGGAGGGAGCAGCATGGTACATTAGGCCTGCCATGTAGAAGACATGACGTAGAGCAGGAATCATTGATATTCCATTGTAAGCCATGCAGATAGCGTAACGCCCTCACTAGTAATATACCCCGCCTGCCACTGATCCATTGCACACGTGGCGGTAGTTTTCATTTTACATGACAACATAATATTTATAGCCTGCTGCAATATAAATGATCATATACATGTAATGGATGATATTACTACCTTGTATATCATGTATATAGTGAGCTGCTGCTGCTGCTGCTATATGGCTGATCATATAGCCAGAGGATACCAAGAATGTAGGTTGGGTCAAAGATCTTCATTAACTAGACCATTTATTGAGTTGTGTTTTGTTTTTTTGGGGGGAGGGGGTTACAACTCCAATGGGTTACATCACCAAACCTCCACTGCTTCCTAGGTACTGCTGCGATCTACGTCGTTGCCCTTATCTCAACCCCTAGGAAATGGCCAATGACGTAACAAGTGTCTTGTGGGTGCACACTTTTTTGCAGACCCCAGAGTATAGTCATCGGAGTCCCAGGGAAGGTGGATAAAAATAAACACTAATACTCACCTTTCCTGGGCATCCTGGCTCCGACTGTCCTCAGCAGCTTTGGCCATCTTCCCGGCGTCCCTGCTCAGGCCTGTGATCGGTCCTTAGCGGTCACATGGGGACGCACTGATGTCATTACGCTGCCGCGCCCCATCAGACCGCTAGGGCATAATCACAGGCCTCAGTCACGAGAAGGAAAACCGCTGGAGAGGACGCTGAGCCCAGGAGAGGCGAGTATAACTATTTATTATTTGAAGTCACCTCCCAAGGGCTAGTATGCATAGCGGTTAAGGAACTAGGCTTTCCCCGTCTGCTGTCATAGTTGTAGCTGTCTCCAGCTGGCCATGGGCCCCATCATGGTTGCACTCCCTGCGACCCCTGGAAATGGCTTAATATGCCATCACAACTAACCAATGGCTGAATTAGGTCACCAATGATTGGTAAAGCGGGTAATTCCAGCTTATTAAGATAGGGACAAGGACGTAGATAACAGAAGAACCCAGACAGTCGTGGAGGTTTGGGGATGTAACCCATTGGTTGAGGGATACGTTATTCTGATCATAGCCATTGCAATGGGAGCGGCCCGTCATCTCCAGGTTCCTGTAGTGATAGCATGGGCAAAACTTCTAAATCTGGGGTTGTTATCTGGTCGGACCCTTGTGACCATATTGCTTGGGGTTCATTATTGTCTCAAAGCCTGGTCCCACCAGATGAGCCACTCCAACCTCGAAATACCTCCAATAAACAGATACCACCAGAATTTCATTATATAATTTATGGTTTTCAGGTACTCATTCCAAGATGAAGAGGACATGTTCATGGTGGTGGACTTACTCCTGGGCGGAGATCTCAGATATCACCTACAGCAAAATGTCCAGTTCACAGAAGAGACTGTCAAGCTGTATATCTGCGAGATGGCTCTGGCACTAGATTACCTAAGAAGTCAACATATAATACATAGGTACAGTAAGAAGAAGTGTTGTCTCTGGGCAAGGGGATTAATTTTTTTAATTAATTAAATTATTGAATGTAAGCATTTATATATCGCTCATGGAAAATTTTGGCAAATTTGTTAAATTAGATTTCTAGTATTTTGCAATGCAGATCCCTGTTATGTAACGTATAACTTTGTGGCTCAGCATGAAGCTAACATTCGTCTCATTACGTTACAGGGACGTGAAACCAGACAACATCCTGCTGGATGAACAAGGTCAGTAATCTCGGCCTCCGAGCCGCTCCTGCACCATCTCTCGTGATCTTATTACTTTATCTGAGATCTCTCCTGACTCTTATGGTTTTATTTTAATGTAACCCAATTGGGTATTAGAATCCATTCATCTAGATGGAGTAATGGCGGCAAAGCCATGGACGTGGCATCCAGTTGCATTGATTACCTGATTACCAAGGCTAAATTCATGTGCAGATGGCGTAGGCGTCTCTGCATTGGTTTTGTAGATCGCAACATGCCAGGTGTAATAACCAGGACACACTGCAGTAAAGAGCGCTTCATCTGTAATGAGTCAGCTATGGGAATTTTTGGATTTCACATGAGTTTTCTTTCTTTTTTCATAGCCGACTTTAATTGACTCCCTGGCTGTTTTTCCAGTTCAGTTTTATTCTCTCTTTTTTTTTTTTATCAGTCAGCATTTCCACAACATTAGCTTGTAACACATGCAAGGGTGCGCTGAATAACTAATTGGGTGTTTGCATACGGCTACATTGCTTCTTTCTTGGCTGAGAACTTCCTGTTCTGTCCCGATCCCCAGGTCACGCTCATCTCACAGACTTCAATGTAGCAACAATAATTAAAGACGGTGAAAGGGCGACCGCATTGGCTGGAACTAAGCCATACATGGGTAAGGACGGTTACAATGTAACCACTATGCTGATGTATGTGATCTCTAGAACGCTAACGTTCCATGTAGTCAGTGACGTCCAGGTGTGGCATTCATCTGGACAATGATCATTTTGTGCAACATTGTTATCACAGTACACAACAAAACAATGCAGCAGACTCTGCAACAAAAGAAGCGGCCTTTCCGCAACGTGAGACCTTAGAGTCAATTTAAGCTCTGCTACACCCATACACAGAAGTGAGGGGCTCACTGCAAGATGGTCGCTTTATTATTGGGCAGAATTTGCTATCTAGGACTGAGGTTGAGTCTACGTTAAGAACCTTTCCTTAAATTCATACTGTCATGTTCCTCTGTGTAGTTCTAAACAAGTCATACCCACCCACTGTCAAAGAGGCCGGGACCAGTCAGGGTTGCACTTACTCTGTCCAAGAGCCCCATTATCTATGGCACATACGCCCTCGTTGACTAGTGTGACTATAGGGTAAGTCAGACGGCCCACAGGTCAAACCCGACACATTAGGATTGGTGAAGCTTCTTTGATTTAATTCCTGATTTCCTTTGATGGCCGTCAGTCTGTGCATCATAAATCTATAACTTCTGCTTATGATACACAGCCTTCCACTGTCAGAAAGGAGAAAGTTAACCCCTTAATGGCAAAAATAGCAATTGATCAGCAGCATGTTGTCAAGGAGAAAATCTTTGACACATTAGGTGCATGATACCATGTGGGGGGCACTTAGAGGGTATGGCAATGGTGGGAAGCTTTTGTGGACAGACATGTGTTGAAGTTATAATAGTGGATCCAAAAGGAGACTGAATGGGAAATGTACAATGGGAGCTGTGGAGGGAAGTCCAAGCTGAGATTTTACACCAGGGCCCGTGATTCTTTAGTTATGCCCTAAATGTAGGTTGTATAGTGTGGTCATAGATACAGGTAATTATGTACACATTTTGCTAGTATACATATATTCTGCACACTATATGCCGCAATATAGAGGTACACAACATAACAAGTACATGCCTATTGTATAACATGATTTCTTTCTTATTTTAGCCCCAGAGATTTTTCAGTCATTTCTCAATGGTGGGACTGGTTACTCCTTTGAGGTTGACTGGTGGTCACTAGGGATAATGTCATTCGAGCTACTCAGGGGCTGGGTAAGTAAATGTTCAATATCAAAATATCAACCTGTATTACCCAGTCAGATGTCAGCCCTGGGATTCCTGATCAATGAGAAACTTATTGATCTGCACTAGTTTGCATTGGTCTTATTGCACAGACCGATGCAAACTTAAAGGGGGTCCATTATGGACACTTATTCCATATCCACAGGACAAGGGATAAGAGTCTAATCATTGGGGGACAGATAAGGAGAACAGGGGAATGAAAGTCCCCGAAAAGACCTCCTTGTGAATGCAACATCAGTGCGCTTGCGTGATCGGCAATCCATTAATGTAAATGATAACATTTTACTACAGCAATAAAATAATGACTAATGGGAAGGACCAGAAACTGCAGCGACTAGGCTGCCAGTGCTGGAACGGAGACATATAAAGCATAAGCCAGACAACCCTTTACCAGGATTGAAAAGCCAAATGACATCATCAGAATTTGTGTGGGTTTTTTTTTATTTTTATATCCGAATCTGTTCAGCCATTCCAGAGATATAAGCCCTTTTAGTTCTGATCCAAATACTAACCAAGCGGGTGGTAAAAGAGCAAACACATCTAGGGAATCAGTAGTGTTACCGCCCACTTCACTAGGATACCTTACTTGATATCAATGCTAAGAGGGCTTATATCTTTGGAATAGCTGAACAGTTTCTGACAAACTAAACACCAAAATGCTCAGAGTGACAGCGCCGATCAGATGATGTACATCATTAGGCTTTTCAGACAGGTTCTCTTTAGGCGACAGTGCCCCTTTGGTCATAACTGTGCCCTTTTATCTTATACAAAGTATTTGCAGCTACTGTATATTCCAGAAAAAAAAACACCAGCTGAATTAAAGATGTATTGTGAAAGGGACACAGAATTTTGGAAAAAGTAACGTGGCTTAAATGCGGCCCCTTGCACCAAGGATGACGTAAAGTTCTGGCTCAAAATAAGTCAACTAAAAAGTGATATAGATATTCTACACAAAATGTAATAGTCACTGTGATAAATCTGGAGCAGTTTCATACTGTTTAACTATAATTTGGGCCACAGTCTACAACCATCAGTCCAGTGTGTATGGACAGCAGTATTGTCAAATATGTTTATAAGTCACTTCTCTTTTTTTCCATAGAGGCCGTATGACATCCATTCCAGCAATCCTGTGGAAACTCTTGTTCAGTTATTTAGCACAGTCACTGTCCAATACTCATCCATCTGGTCAAAAGACATGATTGCACTTCTACGGAAGGTAAAGTCACTATACATAATGTGTGTATATCTGTAGTATCCATGAACATTACATTCTAGAATGTCTCTGTATAATATAGCATTGCTTAACATTATATTCTAGAACGTCTATGTATCTAGTATCCATCAACGTTATATTCTATAACATCTCTAATATAGTATCCCTAAACCTTATATTCTAGAACACATCTGTGTAATATATATGGTATCCATCTACATTATATTCTAGAACGTCTATGTGTAATCTAGTATGCATGAACATTATATTTTAGAATGTTTTAGTATTATATTATCCATGAACATTAGAATCTAGAACGTCTCTGTATAATATAGTGTTGCTGAACATTATATTCTAGAATGTTTCTGTATAATATTGCATCCATCAACATTATATTCTAGAACACCTCTGTGTAATATATATGGTATCCATCAATGTTATATTCTAGAATGTTTCAGTATATTATCCATGATCATTCGAATCTAGAACATCTCTGTATAATATAGTATTGCAATTTGCTGAACATTATGTTCTATAACGTCTCTGTATAATATAGTATCCATGAACATTATATTCTAGAACATCTATGTTTAATCTAGTATCCCTAGACATTAAATTCTAGAACACCACTGTGTAATATATAGTATCCATCACCATTATATTCTAGAATGTTTCAGTATAATATAGTATATTATCCACGATCATTAGATTCTAGATAATCTCTGTATAATATAGTATCCATGCACATTAGATTCTAGAACACCTCTGTGTAATATATAGTATCCATCACCATTATATTCTAGAATGTTTCAGTATAATATAGTATATTATCCACGATCATTAGATTCTAGATCATCTCTGTATAATATAGTATCCATGCACATTAGATTCCTAGAACACCTCTGTGTAATATATAGTATCCATCACCATTATATTCTAGAATGTTTCAGTATAATATAGTATATTATCCACGATCATTAGATTCTAGATCGTCTCTGTATAATATAGTATTCATGAACATTATATTCTAGAACATCTATGTTTAATCTAGTATCCCTAGACATAAAATTCCAGAACACCACTGTTAAATATATAGTGTCTATCAACATTGTATTTTAGAATGTTTCAGTAGATTATCCACGATCATCAGATCATCTAGAACGTCTCTGTATAATATAGTATCCATGAACATTATATTCCAGAACACCTCTGTGTAATATATAGTATCCAATACCATTAAATTCTAGAACGTTTCAGTATAATCTATTATCCACGATCATTAGATTCTAGATAGTCTCTGTATAATATAGTATTCATGAATATTATATTCTAGAACACCTCTGTGTAATATATAGTATCCATCACATTCTAAAATGTTTCAGTATAATATATTATCCACGATCATTAGATTCTAGATCATCTCTGTATAACATAGTATTCATGAATATTATATTCTAGAACATCTCTGTATAGTATAGTATCCATGAACATAATATTCTAGAACACCTCTGTGTAATATATAGTATCCGTTTCCATTACAATCTAGAATGTTTCAGTATAATATATTATCCACGATCATTAGATTCTAATCATCTCTGTATAACATAGTATTCATGAATATTATATTCAAGAACACCTCTGTGTAATATATAGTATCCGTTACCATTCCATTCTGAAATGTTTCAGTAGAATCATTAGATTCTAGATGGTCTCTGAAAATATTGAGAAGAATTTGGACATGTTGGCCGGGCGCAGCCTGCTGTAATATCAAGGCAGGCTTCCATTGATAAAGTGTATACTTCAGTCACCGTATGAAAACGTAGACTACTGTGAAATTGGGCTCTCTAAAAGCTAGAAATAACTAGTTTTACAATATGTGATTGAAGCATGAAATATAGTATTTTGGCAGCCAGCTGTGACACTGATTTCTGAAGTTGCGCACTATGCAGACTTCAAACGCGGTGGAAGTAAAATTCGTTCTCTCGAAAACCAGCAAATACTTTGATTCAAAGTTTTAGCGGCGGATGGAGACTGCTTTATACGGGATAAAATCTGGGGGAAAATGAGTATACAACATGCAAAGTAGACGGTCTGTGCTCTGAAATTGCCTTTTATCGCCTGCCACTTGAGAATTTCAGTAACTCATCGGCACCACCTACTGGCGAGAAATAATACGGTGAAAGCAAAGTGTGAATTGGACCATATTTAATGTTAGAAGGAGGTGAAAAATGTTGTCAAAATGACAGAGGCTTCTGCTAAGGAATTGGCAAGCTGTTTTACGCCTGCAACATGTCTTCTAACAATTCTTCTCTAGATCTGATCTTAACCCATTCACTCCTGGAATATCTAACGGAAAGATATTAAATACTATGTAATAACAGAAAGGGGAAGAAACCTTTCATATGGTCTCTATGTCTTCATGGTAACAGACTACACACAAAACCTCTGTCATCTGATCGTGAATTCATGCATTGCAATCTGCTTGAATAGGCTATTCCACAGATATAAGCCCTTGGGTTGATACGAATTAAAGTATACTAGCCAAGTGGGCTGTAACGTTGCATGACTTACATCACACAGAGAAACCGCAGTGTTACCACTCACTTGTCTAGTGGACTCTCATTTGCATTAACAGTAAAAGGGCTTATATCTTTCGAATAGCGGAACAGATTTGGATAAACAAAACACCAAAAATGCTCAGGGTGACAGCGTCGATCAGATGATATAGATCCAGGTAGTGACTTATCCAATTATTTTAGATCAGTTCTCTAGAGTGGAAAGTTATTAATTTATATAAAATCGGGAAAATGACGGTTTTTAAGATTTCAGGACAATACAGGAGAAGGGCCCTGGGGTCTTTGTATTACATACATATTGTACGCTGAATATTCTATAGATATTAGTCACTGTCTGTTCCAGCCTTGAGAACTCTGTTCATTGTTCACAATGATGAAGGTTTTATCGGTATGGCAAAAATGTGACCCGAGAGGTTATATGTATGGAATGTTGTCACAGAAACATTGTACATCGTGATATAGGGAACACTTAGTATATGCTGTTAGATGTCAGCATTGATGTGGATGGGCCGGACTCGAGCTGCTCATATCCGTGTCCACCATGTAATAACATTGACCTCATATGTTTATATGGCAGGACCAGTCAACAAGACCAATGGGAATTCAGACCTAAAAGCAGGATTGGCTGCCATGTGAATGCACAAGGGAACTAACACGATGTCTGGCCATTATCTGACTTGTATTTTGCATTATTTTACAGTCTTTCTCTATAGTTTGCAGTTGTCCCTGAGCTTGGAAAAGACACTAGCTGCCATACAATGCTGACAAAGGAGAATCTGCTCCATATTTATCTCCCTCACTCAGAAAAAGCCATAGGACTATGCAGGACATATATAGAGAAGTACTGATAGGAATAAAGTACTTGGTCTGTGATAGAAACTTCCTATGTAACTGCAGTAGAAGCTTAAGCTTCCATTCTGAGGACAATGAAAATTGTGTATGTGATGACTGCATATGTGAAGGGGGATATTCACCTGACAATTCATTTTAATGGACTGTCAAAAAACAGCCCATGTCCTTTTTTTGATGGTTGCCTCAAAACACTCAAGTGTATGAGAATCCTTGAAAACAGACACCCCTCTAATGCAAAATGGTCATGAAAAATGTGTATTTTGGACCATGCTCATTTGAATGTAGGCCAAGACTCGGTCTCACCTGTCTCCCTCCATAGACTTCTATAGACTGGTCTCACCTGTCTCCCTCCATAGACTTCTATAGACTGGTCTCACCTGTCTCCCTCCATAGACTTCTATAGACTGGTCTCACCTGTCTCCCTCCATAGACTTCTATAGACTGGTCTCACCTGTCTCCCTCCATAGACTTCTATAGACTGGTCTCACCTGTCTCCCTCCATAGACTTCTATAGACTGGTCTCACCTGTCTCCCTCCATAGACTTCTATAGACTGGTCTCACCTGTCTCCCTCCATAGACTTCTATAGACTGGTCTCACCTGTCTCCCTCCATAGACTTCTATAGACTGGTCTCACCTGTCTCCCTCCATAGACTTCTATAGACTGGTCTCACCTGTCTCCCTCCATAGACTTCTATAGACTGGTCTCACCTGTCTCCCTCCATAGACTTCTATAGACTGGTCTCACCTGTCTCCCTCCATAGACTTCTATAGACTGGTCTCACCTGTCTCCCTCCATAGACTTCTATAGACTGGTCTCACCTGTCTCCCTCCATAGACTTCTATAGACTGGTCTCACCTGTCTCCCTCCATAGACATGTGTAACCTGATACCTGTCACCTTAAATCAGATAGAACTAAACTTGTAGAGTGAAAGTCAATTTAGCTGGGAAGGGGGAAAAATTCCCCCACCTGATTATTTTCTCAAAACCAATATTTGCCCATTGACAAGTGAATCAGCAGAACATTCTAGAAATAACCATTGCTTTATGTGTTATTAGCCGTTCACGTTTTGCACTGACTTAACCTTTTATATGTTTTTCCTCTGATAGCTATTGACCGTGAACCCAGAACATCGCTGCTCGCGCCTCCTGGATATTCAGACGTCAGCGTATCTCTCAGATATTGTCTGGGAGGATATACTGGAGAAGAAAGTGGAACCAGGTTTTGTTCCAAATGCAAGTCGTTTTTTTGCTCAAATGTACATCGTGGTAAAACCTTACGTAGAGGAATCTCAGTCACGTGGGTTGAAGCCCCACGTTGCGAAAACGTAGCTTTTTTTTGTTGTAGATTTGGATGCGGTTTTTGGAGTCGAGGTCAGGAGTGGATTGAGCAGAAGGGAGACGTATAAGAACTTCCTATATATTTCCTATTCCTTTTGTAGCCAGTCTTGGTTTTGGCTCAAAAAAACCCAACAAACAAAAAACAAACTGCATTTCTGCAACGTGGGAATCAGCCTAAGACTTGTCTGCCATGAACCCGCTACACTGCTAATGATTGGATGTGCCAGCATGAATATATAGAATGTGTATACTGTGACTTTGTAATGTGTAGGCTCCTTTTATTAGTATTTTCTTCTCTACAGAAAGGCCGGTTACATTGTGATCCTACATTTGAGCTTGAAGAGATGATCTTAGAATCAAGACCGCTCCATAAAAAGAAGAAGAGATTGGCCAAGAACAAGTCCAGGGATAACAGTAAGGACAGCTCGCAGTCAGTAAGTGCCTCTACATTTCCATTCACTCTCTACATGCCCTTTATATACTGTACACACATTATATAGTAATATTATATATAATTCTGCCTCCTGAGATTCGTCTGAACTGAACTGACATCACCAGGGAATGAAGAGGGGAGGGTCTGTTTTTTTTGGCTTAAATCTGGATCAAATTATAAAATATTCTTACAATTCTGATAATATATATTTTGATGTATTGTAGGTTTTTCTCTTATAAATGTGTCACTTTAGCTTCTTCTAATGATGTCTATGACTTTGTATCAACAGGATGATTATCTGCAGGAATGCCTGGATGCAATACAGCAAGAATTTGTCATCTTCAACCGTGAGAAGTAAGTATTGTATGATAGCAGCCATTATTAAAGGGGGACCACATATTAGGACCTTGTATGACACCTGTGTCCTCGTAATATTAAGATTATTGTTGGATTCCCTGCAATAGTCACATGAGCGACGTCTCAAAGATATGGTCAATTAGTATCCCCAGCAATTGTCTACCTTTGTCTCTCTATGCTGTATATATTCCACACAGTGTTGTTCTAGGACAGGTCACTAAACAGGACAGTCCTCTAAGATCTGGAGTGTTATATAGTGTCGTAAAGATGAATTCAGCATACTTTAGTATTGCCAGTAACTTTCCCCAGCCAGGGCTGATTTTAACTTATCTGCTGCCTGAGGCAAAAATTACAATGCTTTCCTTGGTTAGGAATGTTCCCTTCTTCTGCTCGATCTTCCTGTGTATTATGTATATCTTCTATTCTGCTCCTGGGACCTATTCCATGGTATTGCCGGGACCCGGGAGAAGAATAGAAGATGCACACATCCTGTACAGAACAGGCTTCGGGCGGCGCATTAGTGATCTGTAACCTTAATTATACATCTTATCCATCAGAGTACAAGGGAATGTGGACATGTTCTAACTCTTTAGGGGAAGTCAGGGGAAATGTGCAATCCATGGCTTGGGGACAGTGGTGCGGCTTGGCATTCACTGCCCACCTCAGTGCCACCTGGGGCAAGATGCTCATCTCGCCTCATGTCAGTTCTGGCCCTGGTTGCAGAGATATTGGTGTGGTTAGTCTCCACTACCACTGCACTGTCAGATGTCTACTTCTAGGCTCAGCACCCCCTGGTGGTGCACTTCTATAGTCTTGTACAGTGTAAGGGGAGCGTTGCAGGCACAGGATTGGATATGGGTTGCAGACAGTAAGCCAATATCTTTAGTAGAGTCACAAAAAGCCAGCCATGCCAGAAAGCATTAATTCTCACGAATCTTGCAGTAATCTGCGCCGTTATCTCTACTTTGTGGTTCTTCTAGCAGATTTCTCATTTTCCGTCTTTAGGATGACGGCGCCTTTTAGTAGCCATCTTTCTGCATGTAGTCGATGAATATCCGGCGCTGCCTGCTCCTTTCTGTTTTGTAATGGCCTGGTAATAGAATAATGCTTTCTGGTAATGTAATCATGGCTTCTGGTACTGGCGAGCATGACATGTTAATAACATTATTGCTATAGCGGGGGCGCGCCGCAGTAAGTAGGTTACTATAATGTGAACCTGCTCACTTGCAGCAGTGACGCGGACCCACTGTATACTACAATATAAAGCTACAGAATATACGGATATCTCGGTATGATGGGGAGGGCATGTGATGTGAAACCAATACATTTACTAGATCATGCTATTGTGTTTGATTAGAAATGTATTTCTGTTTTGTGTTTGCAGCTCTTAGGCTCAATTATGTGTCTGCATGGTAACAGACTACAAATAGATTTGGTTAAGTCCTTGCCAGCACAAAGTATGTATATTAGAAGTTGGGGACAGGGGACTGTCTTTTGTAGTCTGTTACCATGGAGACACACAGGTCTGTAAAGGAGCTGTAAACACTAATTAATAGGAGGTTTTTATTTAAGTTAAACAATACACCATAGGCCATAAGTATCTGATTGGTCAGGGCCAACGCTGTTCAGAGGTGCCTTAGGTCTGTGTACTATACAGTGCACAAAGCTGGAAGCAGTTGGTTCTCTGCTCTAGAGGTTCTCTAGTGGCCGGAGGTCGGTATTGCAGTTCAGTTCCCATTGACTGCAAATCCGTCTTTGGCTCACTCTTATTCTTCCTGTCACTTCCACTTGGCCAAGCACATATATGTCTTTATTGAGAAGAGGGAATTAAGTCGCTAAAAGGTAGCAGCTTATCACCCCTGAGAATAAAAGGATTGGACATGATGGAAATCAACATGCCTGATCTGCAAACATCTTTCAATGGGGAAGATTTGGGACATTTCCCTGCATATTAGCCGTAGGGATAAGCGATCTGATTTGGAAAAAAATTGTATATGACCCAGATTTTCCAAAACTAAAGGGTCTTCCACTAACAAAACACTATAATACTCCAGGGGTCTCCTTAGAGTGTAATAAGTGGAGGCCCAGGGGAGGGGAGTAAAAATAAGAAACTGTTATACTCACCTTGCCACCAGTGTCCTCTTCAGACGTTTTCCAGTGTCTGGCTTATGTCCTATTCCCCAGGGTTACTTATCCTGGTGCAAAACCTATAAAGTGGATTCCTTGGCTTTAAAAAACCCAAAAAACTGCTTGAATCCTTTTTATAGGGTTTGCACCTGGATAAGAAATTCATGCCTACTTTTTTTTTTACATTAACAGCGCCCCACATGTCCATAGGTTGTGTCTGGTATTGCACCTCTCATTCCAATGGACAGATTCTATGAGAAAGTTTGAAGGTTTTCTAAGGTGTGGCGCTACTTCTCATCATATTTTTATTCACTGTCTGGTTTTTTTTTTCCAGGCTAAAGAAGACTCCAGAAATGGGAGCTCGGCTGGGCCTGGAGTCCACAGACGAGGCAGAGGCCCCGGTTGAGGCAGAAGCAGAAAACGAAGCAGAAAATTCCACCCTCAGCATGTGCGTCTCTGTTTGTTCTTCTACCAGCAGCATCAACTAGTTATCCAGCCCCTGGGAACCTGATCCTGATGCGTCACAGGTCACGGATGTCATTCTCAGGTTGCATAAATGAAGACTTAATGAAACGGAAATCCACTGAAAATACAAGGTGCATTTAGCAATCCTAATCCGATTCCTTGTGGCTTCTGTTTCGATACATCGGTCGTGATTTTTACAGGGATATTGTGAGAAGATGGAGGATCTTAGATCTGGTTACATTCTATCTGAAGATGCCTTTTCACTACATAGGAGAGGTTTGTGCTTTTTCCAGTCATTGCACTGGCGTAGCTTGTATGAGAGAGTGTCGGTGTAATGGCGGTCCATGATATGTACTGGCATAGGAATCAAAGGGACGCAGATATTAGCAGATGCAAACATTCACAAGGACTGAATGGACTCAGGATGGTCTGGGAATCATGGCTGCCTAGTAAAGCATTCCCTTCCCTGGCAATCATTCGGAGGTTTGCATCTACCTATGTACGGATAAGTTTATACAAGCACCCTCCACCCACCTGGATGACCCTACAGGAGGCAAAAGTACAGACCGTGGTGGGTATTTCATACAGTTCATCCATCCCTAATACCATTTTTTTTCTTGGCTTGTATATTAATGAACTAAATGACATTTTTAATTCAACTATTGAATAAAGTATCGGAAATTGTATTCGTGCCTCTCCTGGTGTGGATCAGTCATTGCATTGCTGTACACTACGGATCTCGCTTTACGGCTTTGTTTCATAGTCAGAACATAAAAATATAGAAATGCAATATAAAGTGTTACATTGTATCTCCAGCAATAGTAGGATAATACTGCCATCTAGTGGCTACAGAGCAGACTATCAACTTGACTATAAAACCGCCACTATGCAGCACAGAGGACAAGTGCAAGCTGCTATTGCAGTAATACTATGGCATTAAATGCTATATAAATAGACATGACAATACATTGTTGCTTTATACATTATACACAGAGGAATGTGCTACTATTTGTTACTATCAATATATTTGAGGTTCTTTGTAGACATGATGGATCAACCGTATAAAAACCATCTGACACAACTATATAGATACAAATACAAAAATGCAGCACAAGGACAAAGATGGAAACTCCATTATAGAAATCATTGGCACATAGCGATAAACTAATATAGTCTATACACTAAATACATTTGTTATACAGTAGGAAGCCCACCTGCCCCAACAAGGCGACCCTATACGGAATAGACATACCTCTCCTAGACCCACAATGAGTCTGCAGTGTGAACACAGGACAAGTAGGACTCAGAGCATACCCTGCCTATAATAGCCAGGGCCAGATGGGGAAGTGAAGGGCATCCTCTATTCCAATTACATAGGCCTGTGCAAGTCCAATTGGAGGGAACCACACCCCACTTGTAATATACATACAAAACAATTCACTAAATATGGGACAGACGGGCTTCCTAATGTGTGATCAAATATGTCTAACCAAGAACTTCAAAGATTTATGTATCTAGTGCATAGACCATATTAGTTTATCTATAGGTGTCAATAATGGCAATAATGGAGATTCCATCTCTGTTCTATAGACGTCTTGTGCTGTGTCAGAGGCTGCTGCACTTACACAGACATACATTGTATCTGTATATATTACCACAGTAAGCTGCCACCTCTTCACATTGGGATATACTGAACTTTTTTTGTACAGATGGATAAATAATTCAAAAAAAGAAAGGGGGCACTGCAGCAAACAAGCGAAAAAGTGAGGTAGATAGATAGGAGATAGATATATTGATTTGAGGTAGAAAGCTATGAGGTAGGTACATGGCACAATCTTCTGGTGCAGGGTCTTCTACTCTCTTATGTTACCTTTTCGCGGTTTCCTGTGAGACACCAATGTTCTTCTTATCTGCAATGTTCTTCAATCTGGAAACCTCATCGGGCCCCTCATTTCGGACCTTTGTGGGCAGGAGCAATGTATGGCGGTGTATGAAGCAGTACAACTAAAGACCTCCTATCTGCAGCTCGGCCTCCACACCTAGCCTGTGGCTCCATTACACCTGCTCAGCCAGAAACAATCGAATGCAGATCCCGGAGCTTCCTCCCACTGTGGTATAGACAGGACAGGGCTGTGGCTGATTAGCGTACATTGTCACCACACCCCTGCAGTGCTAAAGAATAATGGGGGAGACTTGTCAAGCTGCATGGTTCAAAGCAGTTATGAAGGGGCCCTTAGTGGCCCAGGCACAGTATAATGCCCCCTTATTTATTTTCACACAGTATGGTGCCCCCACAAGTAACCCCCACAGTATAAATCACCTTTATTGTGCTCCGGTATAATACCCTCTTTGTGGTATAATACCCTTAGGGCACCCCATAGTGCATAAAGTTCCCTTAGTGGTTTCCATACAGTATAATGATCTCTTTGTGACTTTACACAGTTAGTTCTCCAAACACAGTATAAAGTCCCCTGAGGCTCAGTTCACACAGAGTTTTTTGGATCGGATCGCCTGAGGTTCCGATCCAAAAGCCGGGTCGCAGCGACTGAAAGCCGATACACTGCACCGGCATCCAGCCACGTGCTCCGCTCCGGATTAGGCCCAATGAATGGGCCTAGTCTGGAGGAGGAAGTTGCCTCGTGATTCGGCCTGAAGAATAAGCACCTCGCTTCTTTTTTCCGGGAGCCGTTTCTTCCGGCTCCCGGAAAAAGCTCCTGAGCGGCTCCCATTGATTTCAATGGGAGTCGTCTTTTTGGTCAGGATTTTGATGTGATTATGGCCTCAAAATCCTGACTAAAAAACTAAGTGTGAACTTACCCTAAGGGCCCGTTCACACAGAGTAAACGCACGTGTATTTTGGCAAAATACACTTATAAAAATAAGAGCTCCTTCACACGGAGTATACGCTTGCTGATTCTGAACGTGTAACACGTTCCGAATCAGCGGCGCTAAAACAGATCCCATACGCGCATATCACATTGAAAGCAATAGGGAAAAAAACAGCCCATTCAATTCTATGAGGAGCGCACGTATGCTGGCTCCCATAGAAAGCAATGGGATCTGTTTTAACGCCGCTGATTCGGAACGTGTTACACGTTCAGAATCAGCAAGCGTATACTCCGTGTCACAGGGACTTATGACTCCCATTGACTTCAATTACATTTTTTTTACATGTGTAAAAAAACACGTCAAAATACACGTGTACAATGTTATTGAAGTCAATGGGAGTCTTATTTTTACACGAGTATTTTGCCAAAATACACGCGCGTGTACTCCGTGTGAACAGGCCCTGAGGCTAAGTTCACACAGTTTTTTAGTCAGGATTTTGCCGTGGAATTTGCCTCAAAATCTGCCTCCAATAACCGCCTCAATGGAGTCCTATGTAATCCACTAGTGTTTTTTTTCCGCTAGCAGAAAAAAGAAGCGACGTGACCTTTCTTCATGCAGATTCTTCCAAGAATAGTCAACGGGAGGTGGAAAAACTACTAGCGGTTTTTGAGCCTCATGTAAAAAAAAAAAAACACTTCAAAAAACATTTCCTAATTCCTGAAGTGGATTTTTTTCCTCTCCAAAATCCTCACCAAAAAACTCCATGTGAACTCAGCCTTAGGGCTCATTCACACTACGTAAACGCCAGCTTATTCTAACGTAAAACACGTTCAGAATCAGCGCATATAAAGCAGTTCCATTCATTTCTATGGGAGCCGGCATACGAGCGCTCCCCATAGAAATGAATGGGCTGCTTTTTTCACTACGAGCACTCCCATTGAAGTGATTGGGAAGTGCCTGTGTGTACGGCTAGCTCTGCTCATGCCGAGCCGTATACGCCGGCACTTCCCATTCACTTCAATGGGAGTGCTCGTAGTGAAAAAAGCAGCCCATTCATTTCTATGGGGAGCGCTGGTATGCCGGCTCCCATAGAAATGAATGGAACTGCTTTATATGCGCTGATTCTGAACGTGTTTTACGTTAGAATAAGCTGGCGTTTACGTAGTGTGAACTCACCCTTAGGGTCCATTTACATGGAGGAAAATGGTGAGGAATTTGATGTGAAATTTCAGCGATGATAAAAAAAAAAAAAAAAAAAAAAAAGCCTCCATTGATTTCCATTCACACTGAAGTTTTTGGTGCTCATTTTGACGCCAATGGGTTCCTTTTTCTGCTATCTTTTTTTCAGCACTGAAATTCCACACCAAATTCCTCGCCATTTTCCTCTGTGTGAATAGACCCTTAGGCTCCATTCACACTGAGTTTTTTGGCACTCACGCCAATGGGTTCCTTTTTCTGCTAGCGGAAAAAAAAAAGGTAGCAGCTCCCATTGAAATGAATGGGAGGAGTTTTTTTGGAGGCGCTTTTTGAGGCAGATTCTACGTCAAAATACTCTCCAAAAAACTCAGTGTGAACATACCCTTAGGGGGCACACATAGTATAATGCCCCCTTAGTGGCCCCCACATAGTATACCACTACACAGTGTGATGTCCCTTAGTGACCCACACGCAGTATAATGCTTCTATGGGCTGATACGCAAACTAATGTCCCGGCAGTGTCCTCCACACAGTATAATGCCCTATTAGTGTCCCCCGCACACTGAAGTCCTGTTAGGAAAAAAAATTCAGCTGTGTCCCCACAGAGATATCTTCAGGGTTCCCCAGGCTTTCCCTGTCTCTGGTTTGGTATAGAAAGCCACTGACAACAAGATGAATGGTAGAGCAGGAAGCTTACAGCTCTCTGCTCCACCATTGTATTCCATCTGTGTTGTATGTGCATCCTGAGGAGTTAACATAACAAGCTGGGACAGTGCTTGAAATCTGGGACAGTCCTGCTGAATCCAGGATGGCCGATGAAGTAGCCCATAGGGCTTTGCTGCAAGTGCTCTATTTAAAATGGACATTATTATACAAAGCTCCGCCCACATGACTATCCAGAAGTCCAGTACTTAGCAAATGGCGGACACAGCTATTTACAAAAACGATAATCCGGACACTTCCTACAAGAGCATTAGGCTAAATCATTTCAGCAGTAACCGCCCCCTCCATTACTCTCTGCCGAATCAATAAAAACTTGACAAGTGAATGTTTAACAAACTTTATTCATAACAAATACTGTAACAAAAAATTCTACTAACATGCATAGCTTACCAACATAATAAACCGTATAGAAGACTATAGGCTAACGGTGGTAGATATCCAGTCCGGTGTGTGCTTTAGAAAATCTATCGGTAGGTAGTAAATAATACGGAAAGTGTCGTCAGAACTAAATCCATCTCGGTATACCAAACGCAGACTAGCAAAATAATCAAAAACATTACCCCTAGGAAAGGTACAAATGTATGGCCACAGGTAATACCCACATGGTAATGGTCATATACAGTGAATGGGAATGCTCACATCGGATGTGTCAATGGTACCAACGATCACAATGACTTGTGAAACTTTTTTGTTTTTAGCATTTTTTGCTTCGTAATGAAATTTATACTGTCTCTGTCCTTCAACATATAGAAAAAATAGAGCACTGAGGATTCTTATTATAATAGACCTACTAAAAAAGATACGGATCTCCTACGACGGATCAAAAATGGTTGGTTCTTACAAAATTGACAAAAAGTTTTTCAAAGTAAGTTCTTCTCCATCAGCTCATCCCACTCCGGCCTGGCAATGGGGCCAATAGGTACCTACGGAAATGTTGGTAGACGTTTAGGACATGTCTGTGGGTCACATTGGGGGTTTGTCCGGGATTGGCACTACCCCTTTGCTATTCCCAATGATCCCAAAGACTGAAAGAGTCGGGCACGTGGCTCAACCGGACTCCTGTTCTCAGGATCGTTGGACCATGACCGATCCTGTTGATAAAGGTCACTTGTTGGCCAACCCCTTTAAAAGGAATGTGTCACCAATTTATTTATTATTATTAAAACCACGTAGTGAAGTGTATCCAATTTTTGTAATCTGTTTTAATTTTTTAATTGTAATCTTTTTAAAATTTTATTTTCTGTACGTTATTACAGCTTTGGCCATCTTGCCTGAACATCTCTGCTCTGTTTACAGCGTTTAGTGATAGGCTTTACAGCACAGTCATGGCTATGGTCTGGATCTGACTGTGGTCTATGGGAGACGTTCTGTTCAGGGAGCTGTGACATCATCTATTGTCAGTAGTGGAGGCAATAGGTTATCTATAAAGGTGTTATCTTCTTGTTTAAAAAAGAAAATCCCTATAGAATTGACACATGCTGTTCTATGATTAGGCTTAGTGGCCAGAGTGAAAATTGCAGTTTTTTTTTTTTTTTTTTTTAAACAGATAGGAAAAATTTAATAAAAATACACAAAAATTCTGTAGAATATTAAAATATGTTTATAAAATGACGTAAAAACAAAAAAAAAAATTAATAAAAAGTTTAAAAATAATAAAAGTAATATTTGCTGACACATTCCCTTTAACAGACTCTATGTAGAGGTGGTCACCCCATCTCTTACCTTCTACTGACCCTTACTGACATGTTATCAAAGCGTATCATGAGTTCTTTTGTTTATTACTTATTTTTACCAATCCGCCAAGATTTGTAAGTGTTTTCGGGATGTTTAACAATCCGCATTTCTGGGTATCTCCAAGGGTTATCACAAAATAAAGAAAATAGCTCATCTATATATGTATATTTCAGGTCATTTAGTAGTTTTTTGGGGTACGGGGTTAGACACATGCAGGTAAGGTATAGAGATAACTATATGTTCTATAGCTGAGTTATATGGGGAACATCCTTAGGGCTCTGTTCACACACACTGTGGTTTCCGTTGGCAGCGTAAGCCATGACGCAGTGCCAGATCTGACGCAAATAACATTGTAAGTGTGAACAGAGCCTGTTACTTTCCAGAACTGAACTTTGGTTACAATATAACACTGTACAAGCCGTTGACTAGTTGGATACTTGGAATGTTGTAAACCTGAATTATTCTCTTATCTTCTAGCTATTACAATACCATACGTTCTTCTTGGCAATATTTGTCCTTATGACATCATAAGTCAGTGCAATTACTTAAAGGGATATCGTACTAAAAAAAAGTTGGAGGCAGCCATTGTACGAGCGGAGATAGAAGTCATCACAACGAAGTCTATGGATTCATTGTACCTTATAGGCTTAGGATGACGATAACGAGTAACCGGTAACATAAAATAAGAATGCAATTATCTTGTAGTGAAATGAATTTTCTTAAGACAATACACTAGATTCTCATACGTCCTGTCTCAGCTCATATAATGGCCGCCTGCGGTGTCTGTAGACTTTAAAGAGGCCCGGTCAGATTTCAGACCTGTTTTAGTAAATAGTCAGGTCAGGAGTTGCGACACGTCCTCTTTAAATGTCTCATTGACATCACTATATCACAGCTAGTATAACAATACAGTGTGTAGCGCCCTCTATAGGTATAAATGACTCCCCTGTAGACTTCCTACACAGCCGTGGGTGACAATCAGAAGGGAACTTTTGTTTCAAGATATTCTCTTTTTTTTCACTTTCACAAAATTGTCATGCTGAATCTTGTGATTTCTCCTCCGCAGTTACACAACGCTGAAAACTGTAGGGACACCTGTGAGGTACTATGAAAGTGACGTAATATTAGAACGACCACCAGGGGGTGCTACAATTTTTTGTGTTGTGCGTCTTGGTATATGATCATCTGTTTGAGATCCTGCAAGAGAATGGTGACATTTTTAGAAATTTACATATCTATCTATCTATCTATCTATCTATCTATCTATCTATCTATCTATCTATCTAATATCTCCTATCTATCTATCTATCTATCTATCTATCTATCTATCTATCTATCTATCTAATATCTCCTATCTATCTATCTATCTATCTATCTATCTATCTATCTATCTATCTATCTAATATCTCCTATCTATCTATCTATCTATCTATCTATCTATCTATCTATCTATCTATCTAATATCTCCTATCTATCTATCTATCTATCTATCTATCTATCTATCTATCTATCTATCTAATATCTCCTATCTATCTATCTATCTATCTATCTATCTATCTATCTAATATCTCCTATCTATCTATCTATCTATCTATCTATCTATCTATCTATCTATCTATCTATCTATCTATCTATCTCATATCTATCTATCTAATATCTCCTATCTATCTATCTATCTATCTATCTATCTATCTATCTATCTATCTATCTATCTAATATCTCCTATCTATCTATCTATCTATCTATCTATCTATCTATCTATCTATCTATCTTCCTATCTACCCACTTAGCCTCCTCAATCCATAGATGTGCGCAGGGCCCCATCTTTCCTGTGACCCACAACACCATGTAACTTGCCCCTGGCCCCCTAGCCCTGGACCCTGTACGACCCTGGATCTACACACTGCACAGGTTAGTGTCAAGCACTGTGGCGAGCACAATGACCAAGGCACCGCATGAGGGCATCTGGAAAGACTGAAAATTTGTGTGGAGACATGCAACACCGTATTGTGATGCAAACAATATTAGGGAGGACCTTTCATGCCCTCTGACACCAGCTGTGTTATATGCTGCTAGTCAGCTTTGCTGGTACGTGCCCCAATTGCAGAGATATTGGTGCTATTAGTTATGGCACCAATATAATTGCTCTGTGATAGGGGCCGACCTTTCAGCTCAGCATTATCATCGGTTGCCCCTCCTGATGTACACTTTCATAGCCTTGTACTACAGGGGGCGCTCCTCACCACCTAGTGATGATGCTGAGCTGTAAGGTCTCTCTTTCTGACAATGCACGGATATCAGTACCAAAACTAACAGCACTGACATCTCTGCACCGGAGCACATACCAGCAAAGCCGATCATAACTGCCAGCTTTCCAGCTTCATGTTAGAAGACACGACATATCTTCTTTAAAAGGCTTTGCAGTGGCATTAAATACTTAGTATTGTTCGTCTAATAAAAAGTTGTACAATTTTCCAATATACTTTCTGTTTCAATTCCGCATGGTTTTCTAGATCTCTGCTTGCTGTCATTCATTCTGTTACTTCTAGTGGATAAAGATCAGTCCATAGTCATGTGATATAAAGTTGCATGGTCATGTGTTGGAAACACAGGTGCACAGACCATTACAAGACAAAGTTCAGATTACTGAGCTGTGAACCTGTGTGTTCATCACATGACCATGGACTGTATATAAGATGACCATAGACTGCATATCACATGACCATAGACTGCATATCACATGACCATGGACTGTATGTTACGTGACCATAGACTGCATATCACATGACCATAGACTGCATATCACATGACCATGGACTGTATGTTACATGACCATAGACTGCATATCACTTGACCATGGACTGTTTATCACATGACCATGGACTGTATATCACGTGACCATAGACTGCATATCACTTGACCATGGACTGTTTATCACATGACCATGGACTGTATGTTACATGACCATAGACTGCATATCATATGACCATGAACTGTATGTTACATGACTATGGACTGATTTCTATCCACTAGAATTAACCCAATGAATGACAGCAGGCAGGGATCTAGAAAACATTTATTTGCTAAAACTGGCAACTTCCCCTATAAGAGACTCTTGGACCTCAAAACCAGGCATGTCTTAGGTTAGTTGGTGTCCTGTGCTGAACCTTCTATGGCTGACCATCTCCTGTGGTAATATACTGTATAGTATCATATAGTGCACATACAATACTGTATACACATCCTGTGCAGATTTGGGGTACTCAGGCCATCATGACCAGTTGCACCCCCTTGGTAATGGCAGGGGCACCCAATCGTAGCCTTGCAGACATTATTATTGCCTCTCCTGCTCCATAGTTGTAGGCTGCCTTGTTTAAAGAAACTCACCGGACAAACTGAATCCCGACTGATGCAGGTTCCGGACCGGCGCCATCTGGACTTTTCCTGGACAGGCTGCTATCCTTGAGGTTGGCGTGGGCGCTGCTGTTTTTGCGGTTACTGTGACCTCATGAACAGGCCCATCGTACAAACCCCTGGGGACCCCCCGAACCTCTGCCATCTGCAACAGAAAAAGCTAAATTCTTACTAAATTTCTTAATTTCTAGCGACAGAACTGATTCTGTTTCTGAGCAGGAAGGTAATTTCATGGCATTAATAAGTGGAGCACTGGGCTGAGTTACCCTCCAGGATACCGATATAGCGATCTAATCCCCCAGGAGCGTCTGCGAATACGTAATAATTACAGCGTAAATGAACTAACCTAATTCTATCTCGCTTCAGAACTCAACAGAAATGCAAAAAAATGGGTAGAATGTGCGCCGGAACGCTTTGAAATACTTATCCTCAACACGCTCTCATCTCACCCCCAAAGGGACAAATCTCAGGAAGAAGCCGGCGCTTTATATAGCAATGTGTCTTCTGCGTTGTACATCATGTAGGATTTCTTAAAGGGGAATCTAATGTAAGTGATCTTCTTATATACAAAGTAAGAAGCACATGAACCCCTTGGCAATGCTCAGAGATTTCTGTTACTGAAAATCCAAAATTTTCACCAACATAGTAGTTGACCGAAAATCTCAGGTTAGAGGGGTTATTAAGTAATTACAAGTTATCTCCTTGCCGATTGGTGGTGGCCAGGCCACTAGTGGGCGCTGCTTACTGCTACATTCAATCCTATGGCGATACTGGATATAGCACTTCACGCCTCTTCGAGAGATGAACAGAGCAACAGTGCACATACTGTAGGCATCCAGCCGCGGAATACTGGAATATCCCTTTAAGGGCCACAGTAATGTCTTAATGTCTCTGCATCCCAGCCTTAAAGGGGTTGTACTAAGACATACCTCCCAACCGTCCCGATTTCCACGGGACATTCACGATTTCGGTGACGTGTCCCGCGGTCCCGGTTGGAGGGAGGTATGTCCCGATTTCAACTCAGATCTGCGTCCTGAGTTGAACACATACACGGCTAAAGCAAGGAGTTGTCACAGCTCAGCTCCTTGCTTCGCCGCTGCACGCCGGCTACTGGCTGTGTAGACACGATGTGATGACGTCACATTGCGCCTACAACTATGTGCAAGAGAGAGAGGCGCGGAGAGAGCGGCAGGGGAGCGAGGAGAAGGTAAGTGTAATGTGTACTCTGAGGTGGAAAGTGAAACTGGGGGCAGATGAAAGAGAGGACGGCATGACACTGGGGGCAGAGATGTGGGGACATGAATCTGGGGGCAGAGATGGGAGGACATGGATCTGGGGGCAGAGATGGAGGGACATGAATCTGGGGGCAGAGATGGGGGACATGAATCTGGGGGCAGAGATGGGGGGACATGAATCTGGGGGCAGAGATGGGGGGACATGAATCTGGGGGCAGAGATGGGGGGACATGAATCTGGGGGCAGAGATAGGAGGACATGGATCTGGGGGCAGAGATGGAGGGACATGAATCTGGGGGAAGAGATGGGGGGACATGAATCTGGGGGCAGAGATGGGGGGACATGAATCTGGGGGCAGAGATGGGGGGAAATGAATCTGGGGCAGAGATGGGAGGACATGAATCTGGGGGCAGAGATGGGAGGACATGGATCTGGGGGCAGAGATGGGAGGACATGGATCTGGGGGCAGAGATGGGAGGACATGGATCTGGGGGCAGAGATGGGGGGACATGAATCTGGGGGCAGAGATGGGGGGACATGAATCTGGGGGCAGAGATGGGAGGACATGGATCTGGGGGCAGAGATGGGAGGACATGGATCTGGGGGCAGAGATGGGAGGACATGGATCTGGGGGCAGAGATGGGAGGACATGGATCTGGGGCAGAGATGGAGTGGACATGGATCTGGGGGCAGAGATGGAGGGACATGAATCTGGGGGCAGAGATGGGAGGACATGAATCTGGGGGCAGAGATGGGCGGACATGAATCTGGGGGCAGAGATGGGGGGACATGAATCTGGGGGCAGAGATGGGGGGACATGAATCTGGGGGAAGAGAAGGAGAGGACATGAATCTGGTGGCAGAGATGGGAGGACATGAATCTGGGGGCAGAGATGGAGGGACATGAATCTGGGGGCAGAGATGGAGGGACATGAATCTGGGGGCAGAGATGGAGGGACATGAATCTCGGGGCAGAGATGGAGGGACATGAATCTCGGGGCAGAGATGGGGGGGCATGAATCTGGGGGCAGAGATGGGGGGACATGAATCTGGAGACAGAGATGGGGGGACATGAATCTGGGGGCAGAGATGGGGGGACATGAATCTGGGGGCAGAGATGGGGGGACATGAATCTGGGGGCAGAGATGGGGGGACATGAATCTGGGGGCAGAGATGGAGGGACATGAATCTGGGGGCAGAGATGGGGGGACATGGATCTGGGGGCAGAGATGGAGGGACATGAAACTGGGGGCAGATGAAAGGTGTATATGAAACTGGGGGAGAGATAGAGGGGGATATATAATTTACGGGTGACTGTAGGAGGATTATACTGTGTGCGGGCATATGAAAAATTAATGAGAACGGGCGGAGTCAACACAAAGTGGGTGGGGCTAAATTTGCCGCAGCGCTACACGCACCGCACATTTTGTCCCTCTGTTGGTTCTTCAAAAGTTGGGAGGAATGCGAAGATATTATAAATGTCATATCAGCACACACCACTAGAGGGAGTAACCTGCCTTGTGGTTTGAGATGGACAAACCAATTAGTCATAAGCCAGGTTCGACCTAAATATTCGAAATTGTTTGGTTTTTAAGAAAACCAAACAATTGGGGATTTCTCTCGGACGAACTAAAATGGCGGCAATGATCTGTATTGCGGTAAATTATTATCATAGGTAGATCGAGTATAATAGGTGAAGACCAAGGGGAGTTGGAAAAAAAAAAATAGAAAAACATTTATATCCTTCCCTTAACTTTTCACAGCACAGCGCCCTCCTTGTGACATTGTGATGCTTGGCATGCCAAGGGGTTCAATCACAGGCCTTGGCGGTGACCTGGGGCACATTACGTCAGACCGAGTCACTGTGAGGGGGCCCAAGGTTTCTTTGGGCCTCCACCCATTATACACTATAATAATTTCAATTCTGTTCTATCTAAACGTATTCAACCCGAAATGAATCTGTAACCCGAGCTGCAGAGGTATGGCGTGATGTCAGGATGTCGGCGCCCGGTGTCCCTTAGGCTATTGCCACATGTACAAGCTGCTAATGGCGACTGTGACTTTAAGGGGAGAGGCATTCAATGTTCCTGTCTCTGAAAGTAATGTTAATTCATAGTGATATAAGGAGACTAGTAGAGCTGCGGGGCGGTTGTACCTATCACATCCAATTCATCATGTAGGCGGTAGTATAAAGAGGATGCGGTATACACTCCCTATTTCTGCAGGTCTGTGCAGACGATGTCGTTATTACATTGTACCTACTGATAAGGTGCGTTTCCTTACATTTACTTACAACCACTTGGGCACATTTGGTGTGACTGACCCCATACAGGGTTCAAGAACTCGACCTGGACCCAAATTTGTAGCCTCATGTGAATGGGTATGTAATGAATCCCCATTCTGAGAACCCCTCAGTGTCTATATGATTTGGACACATAATAACCCGTATTTCACTCACCCTGTTCCTGGCTTTGATCCTCTTGTATACAAAATCAGGGAAGGTTTTCCTGGGAATGAAGCGTCCGGATCCTTGGCTCACAAGGAGCGTTTCATTCTCCAGCACGATTCGTCCTTGACTTATAACCAGCTCTGGCGCGCCATGACACTCCATCCCTTCGAATATATTCAGCTCCACAGCCTGATGGAATAAACAATATCTGAATGTGTCCTTTCACCTGTCACCAGCTCTGAAAATCACAATGACATTGGCTGAGTCTTTTGGGGTTTAGTTTCTACAACTCTGTTCAGCTATTCCAACGTTATAAGCCTTTTTAATGTTAATGCAAATTAGGGTCTACAAGGCAAGTTGGTGGTAACATCACATGATACAAAGACCCCCATCCCCAGACAAACCACAGTGTTACTTTGCTAGTACATAATAATATGTATCAGCAGTGAAAGGGCTTATATCTTTGGAATAGCTTAACAGATTTTGATAAACAAAAGAACAAGATGTTCAGGTTGACAGCACCAATCAGATGATACATGGCCTTTTCAGACATGAGTTTGTAATGTACGTATATCTGGAATTGTGCCAAACACATCACTCAATCCATGGAATAGGAATACGAGGGGGTACCCAAAAGTTTCCAGAAAAGTTGTTTTTGAAGTGTGTACAAAATTCCTTCAATCTCCATCAAAGTCCTCTCCTTTAGCGGCAATACACTTGTCAAATCTCGTCTGCCATTGTTCAAAATATTTTTTAAACTCATCTACTTTGATGTGTCCAAGCGCCTCTGTCGTTTTCCTCTTCACCTCCTCCACGTCGGCGAAACGCTTCCCCTTGAGGTTCCTCTTTATTCGTGGGAATAAAAAAAGTCACTGGGAGCCATATCGGGTGAATAGGGTGGGTGGGGCAAGACAGCCATGCCGTTTCTTGCCATGAAGGTGGTCACCGAGATGGAGGTGTGGGCTGGGCCATTGTCGTGGTGGAAAAACCAATCACCAGACTGACACATTTCGGACCTTTTCGCCGCACACTGTTGCGCAACTTCTTGAGAACCCCCAAGTAGAAAACCTGCTTGACGGTTGGACCTGTTGGAACGAATTCTGAGTGCACAATCCCTTTTGCATCGAAAAAACAAATGACCATTGTCTTCACATTGGACTTCACTTGACGAGCCTTTTTGGCGCAGGGCGTCTTCCAGTGGCTTGATTGTTGTTTGGTTTCCAGGTCGTAAGCATAGCACCAAGACTCATCTCCCGTAATAATTTTAGAAAAAAATTCTGGGTCGGTTTCGGCATGTTCTTTTATGGCACGGCATGATTCGATGCGACGCTCTTTCTGTTGATCAGTCAAGAGCCGCGGCACAAACTTTGCAGCCACCGGTGACATGCCCAAATCCTCCAATAAAATGCGCTGAATCGAGCTCCAACTCACTCCTGACAACCCTTTGAGTATCTCAATGGTTCGCCGTCTATCTTCACACAAGAGCTCGTTGATTTTTTGGACACTTTCATCCGTTCGGGAAGTTGACAGACATCCAGAACGCGGTTGATCATCAATTGACATTTCACCATTTTTAAAGCGGGTGAACCAGGAGTAAACTTGAGCTTGGCACATAGCGCCATCCTTGTAAGCGGTCTTCAACATTTGTATGGTTTCCGATGCTTTTTTCCCGAGCAGAAAGCAAAACTTCACAGCCGCGCGCTGCTCATAAAACTTCTCCATGAAGAAAAACAACGGCTGGACAAAACAGCTCTTGCAAGAAAATTCACTGCGGGTAGACGAAACCTTCCATCAACACTGCTTGGCACACTGACTCGCGTACTACGAAAACTGCGTGCGCGGCAGCCTCATTCTGGAAACTTTTGGGTCCCCCTCGTAAAGTGTCTTATTGCTAGAGGTCGTGACTTTGGGATCACTAAGAATCACAAACATGGCTTCCCTGAGTAGCCCTTGTTAGCATAGGGGATAACATCATGATCAGTGGGGGATCAATTCCGAGAAGAGGGCAATGCTTCTCCCTTCCTGATGGAGTATGTGCCCTGCCGTTCCATTCATCCTCTATGGGAGCACCAGAGATAACGGAGTATAGTGACCAGCTCCAGCACTCCCATAGAGAATGGACACACGTAGTACAGACTCCTATCCTGACCTTGTACAGTCCCTGTCCCCATATACTACACATATAGTACACATATGGAACTATCCTGGGCTCAGTTGTGAGTTGTAATGCCACATAACAGACAGATATAGAAAACTGCCACTTACCAGGTTGTGAGTCTTGGCTGAAATGATTTTGACAGTTTTGGGATTCCAGATAACTAGGTCAGCGTCTGAGCCGATGGCAATCCTTCCCTTCCGAGGATATAAGTTGAAAATCTTGGCTGCATTTGTGCTGGTCACGGCAACAAATTCATTCTCATCCATCTTGCCCGGAGTCTAAAATTAGGATGAAATCTGGAAGTATAAATCAGTCTAATAGGAGCCTTTACGTAACCCCTTACACTTTATTCACCCTTTCATTTTTTTGTCATTCCTCCCCCATAACAAAACAGTGGGGGTGTTATTGTGTTACTTATATACATTTGTATAGGGGGCTGGAGCTCTATTTTCATTCATTGTATAGTCAAACAATTCAATGATAATATTGTGACTACCTTCAGTCAGCACTAGGGGGAGCTAATTTACAACATATCCAGTGAACTCAGACTGGTTGTAGGACCTTGTCTGTAAGCTCAGATGTAGAAAGTGCCCAGTCCCTGTATGACTAAGGAAGAGGAAATATGGAACCTACTGAAGGACGCATGAAAGCTTCTTCTATTCTTACCACACATTTCTCCCATATAATTGACATTCTTTCTTCTATTCCATTCGTTCCCTCGGGGATTAGTGTGAAGTTATCCTTCCCTACGGCTTTCTGCGCTGTGGTGAAGGTGCAGTGTGCGCTGCCGGTTACCTGAAGGTCTGTACTGTAGGGAGACAAGTATCAGTCATTGGACTCTACTTCTACATTGTATCAGGTCAGAGACATTCTATAGCAATTCTACTAAACAATGGGATTTATCATGTTTTACACAAATGAATGGTGCTGCGTACAATAAACAATCAGAGTAGAAGATGAATTTTTGTAACTTTTTAAAAAGTTTTAAGTTGAGATTCCTGGCAGGGTTGGGGTAGACCCCAAATTCTGAACCTGATATGCACAGTGGACACTTTTTTACCTTCTTCTTATGATCTCCACAGCAGTATTTTCAATGTCTAACACAAAGATGCAATTCAATGTCTTAGCTTATGTGTATAGCTGCTGCTCTACTGATTCCTGCACAGTTGGAAGTTCCTCTCTAGCCCCAACAAGGGTGGTGTCAGGCAGGGGGTGTGATTCAGAGCTCCAATCAGAGGCAGAATCCCACCCCCTTGTCTGCTCTTGCCTGACACTGCCCTCCTGACAGTACAGAGACTCAATAGCCTATCAAGCACCAAAGCTAACAGCACTCATAGCTCAGGAATGGTGGGGGCTAAAGAAGAAATTCCAACTGTGCCAGAATCAGTGGAGCAGCAGCTATTAAATAATGCCAAGAGCTGGACTTGTTGGAGATGGTGAAAAGTCCTTTTTAAATACAGTTAGTCAGGTTTCTTAAAGGGATTATGTTAGCCTTTTCACTTTTCAGTAGGTAGGATTCCCGGAGGTTTAAGAATACGGTATGTATATATTCTTAGTCTAAGCATGACTTTAAAATCAAATTTATAATCCAGGGCTGCTCTAAGGGCAGTCCTTCACCCTTCAGCGCTCCACAGCACCTCCTCCTGCAGGTGGTTGCTACTTGATACTACAGCCTTCACTCAGATCAGGAGGGCTGACAGATATTCCTCTCAATACTCACAATGACATGCAGCCTTGGCCGTTTGTGTATGTATGAGCAACAGCTCATCGGCATCTTATTTTCCATGAGACTGGGGCACACTTTAGTAAAATTGTTGAGGTTACCAGTAGAGACTATTAGGACTATCATATTCCCCAACATAGTCTGAATTCTACTACCATGGAGATGAAACAGTCTCTATTGAAGTGAATTCTCCCACCGGGGACACAAATACCACTTACACAGGAGAGACCTTTTGGCTTCGGTTGTATGAATGCGGCCTTTGTCTTGTAAGTATTGCGCTCCTTTGTAGTATATCTATATAGAGAACCTGCGGTAGAGCTGTCGCCATCCATCTGTAAGCTATATCCCCACCACAGGCATTCAGTCTTTACCATGTAATACCTTCAGATCAGCACATAGACAAGGCTCCGGGCTAAGTATATCTGCTGATGTCTCTATCAGGTTGGCTATACATTTGCACAGGCTTTTCTGTAATATATGCACGCTTGCTAGTCTGTTTAAAGGGTTCATTAGCATATATTATATTAGAGGCGCAGTAATACAGCACATGAAAATCTAATGGCCAGAGACAGTTATGCACTGGTGTTAATGTATATGCATGGGGTCACACATTAACCTCCCAACTATGGCAGATTCAGCAGGACAGTCCTATATTTCAGGCACTGTCTCACTGTCTTGGGGGTAGGAAGTATGGCCGGGGTGTCTGGAGGACAGAGATGGAGTTGTGTACAGTGCCTCTGTTTCTGCTCCTGGCATCGCACCTATTTTCCCCTTCCCTGGACTTTGGGGGAACAAGGTGGGGTGAGTATTTCTATTTTTGTGGGTATTTTAATGTGTGTAACCACAAGGAGAGGGCATTATATATACCATGGTGGCCACAACGGGGGCATTATTTATACTATGGAGGCCACAATGAGTGGAAGAATATATTGTGGGGCCACATTGAGGTGCATTATACTGTGAGGGACCACAATGAAGGAGGCATTATTCTGAGGGGCTACAAGGGCGACATTATACTGTGTGGGAGCCACAAGGGGGCATGATACCATGTTTGGGTCACTAAAGAAGCATTATACTGTGTGGGGGAACAAAGGGAATGGCCAGGGCCAAAGGGGCCATGGGTAGAGTTGGAGGCATAGTGGATGATGCTTAAATTTGCCATGTAGATTTTGTGTCTCTCTTCTGAAAGTTGGGTTATATGGATTAATATCAGTGAACCTACTAGTTTCTCCATACTCAGCCAATGTATATGGGGTGTCATGAATCTCCTGCGATAGATGATGTTGGGAATAAGCAAGATTAGGAAGATTAGGAACTTACACTCCTCTCCATAATGCACACTCATCTCGCCATATGTATGGGGCTGTCAAGAGCAATAGCAGTCAAACAAACTTTCGAAAACAGCTAGTGAAGGTCTATGGCCAGATTAATATAGGCAAAAAACTACAATTTTCTGTTGCATATGACTAATAAAAGGCAGACTGGAACATGCATGGGACCAAGAGAAATGTCTCCAAAAGATCTCTTCTTTGTGAAGACACCACCAGATCCACCCTAGGTCAGATTTGTCAATTCCTTCCTAATATATCATTGCTCAATGATAAAACATGGAGAACAGATTATAGACTCACAAGTGACTTTTACATACCAGGATAGTAAAGAGCTGAGATACTCTGCAGTGGTGGGGTCAGGACTAATAGGCGGTGAAGTGACGAAAGCTGCAGCTTTTGCCCAGTTTTTGCTCCAGTAGTGGGAGCCATCGGTGCCTAAACCTGCTGTTATTGTCTCTCCATATACCACCGTACCTATAAGACCAAAAAACACCATCAGCATCCTACTGAACAAAAATAAACCATACCTACTGTAGATTAGGGCTATTTGCTAAAAAATTACCCCTGTTTTCTTCCGAACGTCCCTGCCACAGCCTCGATTTACTGTTCCTGGCATGTGTTAGAATGGAAACCTACACCAGTTCCTACCTGGCATAAGTTTCCATTCTGGCTCCGAAATTTTATCAATTTTAATAAAGAATAGTAAATACTGAATTGTCACAGATTACTAGCAGGAGCATTGCTATAGGGGGTCCAGGGGTAATAGTCACACTTGGACTCTGGGACATGAAGGACCCCAATGACCTCGTGGATACCCAAGTGGTAAAAATAATGATGTGATCTGGATAAACTATTGCCAGCAGCCCTGGATTACACACAGTAGAATATAGCCATCCCCTGGCATCTATCTTCACTACACAAACCCATCAGTTGTCATCTAGACCGGAGCAACATGAAACAAGATTGAAAGATTTCATCATGGTACGATCACACAATACTAATATACGACATGCATCATGAAGCGAATGACTACCCTGATATAGAATAACACAATCCTCCCTGCTCGGTGACAATGTAGTCCTTGTATAATGCAGGATAGCCTAAGGATAGAGCAGCGCCATGCCAGGGAATTCATTATAGCTTCCTCAAGAAATGACCTAATTTCTCTAATTCTGCAACAATATTGAGATCCCTTTTGTTCTACTATTACTGAGAGGAAGTAGAAAAGTCAGATATGAGATATTAGGTTTTGGGATATTATTTGGTATCTGATATCTCCAATTATATTGAGGTAATTGTGGGCAGTCGCCTGAAAATGTTCAGGTTTTACTTTACACTATGTTGTCTGGTTTATAAAGCCCACCCTCTTATATTAACCAAAGTTGGAAGAAGTTGCAAAAAAGAAATTGATGCTTTGGAGGACCTAGGAGGACACAGTCTGTTTAAACACGTGGCGAACAGGCTTCGGTCGGCCCAGGTAGACTCCCAGTAGAGAAGACTGTTTGATCCACCGGCAAGCATAAGATTCTTTGTCCACCATCCAGACAAAGGGGGTGTCTTCATTACACACTACTGTCTCGGCATGGACCATTTCCCAGCATTTCCCAGCGTGCAACAAGGAAATTTGGTGTCATGACCCCCATTACGTGTCCTGCTGTTGATAGCCAGCCACCATTGCCTTTGTTGCAGTTGTGTCATGGATGAGAAATCTGGACTAGAATGGTATCATCTTTAGCAATGAATCCAGGTTCTGTTTGAGATCCAACAAGAGTTGGGTTTGAGTATGGAGACCTTGTGGTGAGGCTTCTATAATGTCTTTTCTGTAGAGCGACTCACTGTCCCAATTGTTGGTGGGACAATCTGGGTAGCCATCACATATCCCATTCAGTCACCCCTTGTCACGATGCGAGGTCAGTAACAGCTCAGTGCCATGTAGACTTGGCCACATGTGTCGCCTCTCATGGCAGGACTGACACCTGGCGTTTCTCAGCAGGATAATGCTCGCCCATATACAGCATGAGTTTCGGAGGAAGGTCACTGCCAGATGAGAACACTTCCTTGGTCTGGCCAGTGGCAAGATTTATGACCAATTGAGCATTTATTGAACCACCTGGACACCATCTTCAGGTTCTACAAGACCAGCTGCAACATCTAAGGGCAACTATACTGCAGTATACTGTACAGAACTTGTATGCCTTCAAACCCAACTGTATCTCCTCTTGTATTCAGTCTAGAGAAGGCCAACATGGTCCAAGAGCCTTCACTCAATTGTACTATTTTTCCGCACCCCTTGTACTGGGTTGCAATACTGTTATGTGCCCTACCTCAACTTCTCCATAAGCCGGGGATGAAGAAAAGGTAATCTTATATTTCTAGTGACAACCAACTCTTGAACACTTTCCAGAAACTCGTATGAATAATTATTTCTACACTGGCAAGAAAATGAGATTTTCTGCTCCAACGAACACGGAAAATAGTCCATAATAATATGTCTATGGGAATTTTTCTTACCTTTCCGCCTTGCTTGAGCGATCACGTCGGCGGCTCCTCTGCTCATGACTTTGGTGATGTACAGGGGGCAGTTGGCTTGCTTTGCTATGGTTATTGCACGGTATGCTGCCTCCGCCTCCACCTGGAGGAATAGGATTCATGTCACCTACAACTATATCTTGTGACAAAGTCTACAGGTGAGGAAGACGTTCCTTACCTCCTCCGAGTGGCTGAGGACATGGCCTTCTGGTCCAATGATGCCCAATTCTAGCAGTCGCTTTTGTTCCTATGGTGTATACGAATTACAAGATATATATAAGAAAGTTGTGCCACAAATGTAACTTTTTCCCTATCCATACCAAGGGGTATGTTTCTAAATAGTGGGGGTCAGACTGACGGGATTACACAAATGGGGGACTTGAATCTGTGCTGGAGGCTCCAAATGAAAACGTGGATGTAGATGTCAATGTAGTCTTACCCAATACTCCTATGGAACCCTGATTCCCCTGCTTGTGCCTCTACAGCCACCCTATAAATGATACCAGGCGTTCCAAGCTTAGATCTCCACGGATTACATTACCTCTTCAATAATGTCGCCATTCTCGGCGTGAACCTGTGCTACGGCTCCTAGATCACGGATAATGCTGAAGATCTCATACATCTGTAACCAGAACAAATATTACAATTACCCTACACAGAAAATACGTAACCCTATATTGCTATGGTAAAGGTACATTGTATTGTACCTGAGCGTCCGAGCACTGGTATTTATCCTTGTACGCCATGTACACAAGGAAGGAGTTCACACCTTCACAAGGAGAGAACACAACAATTACCAAAGTTTTAAACATGTTTTTAAAGAATTTTGGATGATGTTTTTAAAATCCTGCAATTTTCTTGAGGCCACTAAGCCTAATAATAGACGGACACTTGCTAAATCCTTGAGGCAGTCACCTTATTTATATCACACTAGAAGATAATACCTGTAGAGAGAACACCACTGAACCATTATTACATCCACTACTGACAACAGATTATAAATTGTAAATAAAAGCATAAGGGCAGAGAACATTTGGGACCATCAGCGCCAACCCGGGGACCACCATGTACTGGGACAATAGGGATCACTGACTCCTGTTTTGAAAGGCGAAATGGATAGCAGCCAAATCTAGAGATTGCTATGTGCCATGGATGCCTCCCTTGAAGTCAATGGACGTTACAGATTAACCAATTTCTGTAACCCCCATAGTCTTCAATGCAGATCCCGTGTCATCCTGAGTGTAGGCTCGGCTGAGCAACTTTCTATCCCATATCTCATCTTGTGGATATTCCATCTATGGTGGAAATAGTCTGGAAATTGCAATTATTCTATGAGTGATGGGAGTTGTCAACCATCCAATACTAGGTCAGGTATAGGTCTAAGATTCACTCTCCGATACCAGGCTTCCATACTCACCCTTGTCCTTCACTAGCGCCTCCATCTCCTCCTTTAGACTCTCGTGCCAGTGCGTGATGTCCACATGTAGTGAGTAGTCGCAGCAGACTTTCCCATCAGCCCATTCTCTCCATTGGTCGTAAGCAGAAACTAAGCTCATTCCAACGTCAGGAAAGACATGGTCAACTAGAATAATACGCAGATACATCTTAGTCACGGGATTGCGGTATTTTTATACGTTATTTCACATAAATTCACTGTTTATAGGAGAGACTATGGTGCCCCATTGTTATAATGGCTTATAGTGCAGATTCATATGGACTTCATTTGTGGCCATACATGGTTTGTACAAAGCACAATGCGCATGAGCAGTCAGAAAATTGGAGGAGAACCATGGGGGTGGGTTATAGAGGGAGATCCCAAGTGTAGTGGGTGCAAGGTGGTGTACTGGGTGCAAGGTGGTGTACTGGGTGCAAGGTGGTGTACTGGGCAGGCATCCACGTAGTGTGTAGGGATATTGAGACAGACAGAATTAAAGGGGTTGTGCTGATATGGACACTTATCCCCTATCCATAGGACGGTGAACAGGATAAGTGTCCGATCAATGGGTGCCCGATGGCCATATGCCTAAGTGATCAGAAGGACGGGGAGGCCGAAAGTCCTACTAAAGCCTCATTGTCAATGTATGTTTGCACGACCGGCACTCCATTGACTTCTATGGGGCTAGAAGCAAGCAAGTGGAAAGGTATATGGGATATATAGTACAGAGCTGAATTCATGACATCATCTAGGAAAACATGTACTGTAACACATAAATGTCAGAGCATGCAGAACATGGAGTGGGAATAGCTATGGTAGGCGACTACAATGGTAACACCAGTCCTGTTACTGGGCCTTATAGCAGCCACAGTTGCGATGGCAACTATAGACCGAGTGGGCCACTATGTATATACACGGGGTGAACATTTATCACGCATTGTACACCAGTTTTCTGAAGACTTGTAGTTTTTTGGGACAAGACTGGTTTTTGCTCAAAAAAATTGCAACTTTTTTCTCTTTTAGCTCACCTTCAAAACGTGCCTAAGATTTAGGTCAGCTATGAACTAGCGTAGATTTCAATGCAAGCACATGGCCTCACCAGAGGAGGCGCCTGATTTATGAGGAGGCGTTCGCAGGAGATATGAAGACTTGCACTGAATACACCAGTCTTCAGAAATATCCCCCATTGTTCTTTTTTGGGGGATAGTGTCCACAATGTGGCTTCTCCTTCTCCTGGTCATCCCCTGAAGGGAGAGGGGCTATACAGGCATGGGTCTACCCATTCACTGAAAATAGCTGAGCAGGCAACAGCTTAAAGGGGAGGTCCTATGAAATAAACTCAACAGGACCATGTTCAACCTAACAGCCAGGTTCTATGTAGATGGGACTGGTGGTGGTTGGTGTTCCCATTTACTTCAATGGGAGTGCCAAGGAAAGCCCATCTCCAACACTCTCATTGAAGTGAATGAGAGCACCGACCACCACTGGTCCTGCCCACATTGAGCCTGACTGCGGTGAGGTTGAACATGGAGTGGGAATATAAGGGAACATAAGCACGGGGCATAACAATTTAACATGCCTGACCCTCCTTTCCCCAACTTCATTCATGTTGAATGTTGAGAGGTTACTATACATTCAACATTCAGTGTGTATGAGGACCTTCTGTAGAGTCCCTGCCTAGACCACCATGACCCAAAGCCTAGCAAGCCTCGACATCTGGCCAGGCTTACCTAGTGCTAAGACCAGTGAAGCATATAGATTCAAGATCCCACAGATAATGGTCACCACACAAGTTTCATCTCTGTACTCACTTATCATTGTAGTGCCTCCCGACAGCGCCGCTTTAGTTCCTTGGAAGAAGTCATCAGCACTTGTCATTCCCATGACGGGCATCTGTAGCCTAGTATGGACATCTATTCCTCCAGGAATAACCAGCAATCCATGAGCGTCAATGGTCTTCACTCCACCAGGGACAATCAGATTTTCTCCAATTTGTCTATGAAGAACAAGTAACAACTAAATAAAAGTCTATAAGTTGCATTAAAGCAAACTGAAAAGATCAGCCATCAAAGAACACGATTTAGGATGAAGTTAATGGAACGAATAAAACTTTCTTCTGCTTCCAGTTCTCCATAAGACAAGATCAGGACAACCAAGATAGATCAACTGATAGATCCATTGGGGTTCAATTTCTGGCACTTCTACCAACTACTAGACAGGGGAATCCAGTACTCTGCTTACTCCATCTGCAAAACTGTGGCTAGGAGTAGTCTGAATGGAGCGGCAGATTTGAAATGGAGCAGTGGTCATGCATATACCAAGTGGCTCCACTGACAGAAACTGCCAAGCATCAACTGTATAGGTAGTTGGTCCAAGAGGGTGAACACTCATCGATCTACCATTTCTCTAGTGGAGAGGCTATAAATGCTTTTGGCTGACATACCCCCTTAAATAGTGCCCACTAGTGTTATTATATTTTACTTAAAGGGAATCCTTCACCACCTCCGGATCTTTACATCCTTAATTAGATGGCGCTCTACTGATTCCAGCGCAGCTTTAATTTTTTCTCTAGCCCCTACCATTCCTGAGAAAAGGTCAGATTAGTTTCAGCACCCAGTATGCTATCTAGGTTATATACTCAAGTGGGCGGTCCTAGACTACCTGCTGCAGCCAAGGACCGCCCACCTGAGAAAAGAGAGCCTAGTTAGTATATTGGATGTGGAAACTAGCAACACCGATTGCTCGGGAATGGTGGGGGCTAGAGAAAAAATTCCAACTGTGCCAGAATCAGTGGATCGGTGACTATTAAAAGATGTAAAGTAATAGAGTTGGTGGAAATGGTGAATGGTCTTCTTTAAAATACATTTTATCACATAATGATGAGCCTTATCTTACTTTATTAAGCCATCTTCGACGTATATGTCTGCACAGAACGACTGGTCGTCATTTACTATCTTCCCTCCTTTGATGAGAAGTCTGTCGCTCTGCAGCAGAGAGAAGACACATATTTATGTGAGGTTTTCATGTCCATCATTTATACAGAAGTGGAAGACAAACACAGTTCGGTAGGGAAAATTCACAGGACAGTAAACCCCCGTCCAGGTATATTTAGCATCGCATATCAGTAAGTTATAGACAATAGACAATCATCAGGGCCGGAGATGATGAGCGATTCTACACTGAGGAACATCATGTACAGAAGAGGGGGCTTTATTCTCTCTACCCAAAGTACTGAGCTTAGATTACTAAACTGTCAATAAAGATATGGAAAAAGACATGTAGGATAAATTTCCAGGAAGACCAAGTTGTTTCCTTCAAGGTAGATAAGTGGCCAAAAGTAAATATCCCTAGGATGAGCCTGCTTGTTTATCAGAGACCACCACCACAATTGTGGGGAAGTAAAAAAAATTAAAAAACATAAACTTACCTGTCCCCAGTGCACCAGCAACCTAAGTAAAGGAACTGGGATGTCATACGCATATGTCACCCATGACGTCCCAAGTCCTTTCCTTAGCAGTCATTTGTGGCGGGGCCTAAAACAAGACCCCAAAACAGAAGGACCAGACCGTGGTGAGAGACACTGGAGCACCAGGGACAGGTGAGTATCTTTTTTTTATTTTTTTTTTTACTTTCTCCAACCTCCTTACCAAAAATGGGTTATCCTGGACAACCCTCTTAACCCCTTATATTCAGCTGTTCGAAAGGTTACTGACATAGTCAACGAACCTTTCCAGCATGCAAGTGCAATTTTGATGCTAAGAAAAGCAACTTCTATTCCATATGTATATGAACAGGGCATGGTCATGTCTACCGGACCACCTACTTTCACCTAAATTAGGAATTAACATGTAAACAATACAGGTTATACTCAATCTGCTCCTCCTGCTCTATACCATGCTGCTACATTGGACAACATATTCAATATGTCAGGTTTCCATTAAACGGGTTTGCCCACAAAATCAACATGCATAGGGGATCCATTACAGATTAGCATGGATGCAACTGCTGGGACCCCTACTGATCACAAAAACTAGGGTCCTATGCACCCATGTCTAAATGGAGTGATGGGCGACAGACTCTGCTCCATTCATTTCAATGGGTCTTCACCAGCTAAGCCCAGGTTATAAAGCATTGGGAGTCCCAACAATCAGATCCCCACCATTCTTATAAACATTGGATGTTCCAGGGGTTGGACCAATCCTATGCACAAGGGAGAGGTTGATAGAGTGGGTGAACCCATTCAATGTACTGAGCTGTTTTGTATAGACACGTAATATGGTGCCCATACTCTACCTCCATGCGACTATACAGATTCCTATGACAAACCTATGACAATTAGGTATGGGAACTAAGTTTAGGATATAATATGGTGCACAGAGTGTCTATGGGTCCGTGTTAAGGAACCTTAAGGAGCCAGTCTGGGGCCATACAAGCTTCATGCACATCATATTGTCATATTATAAGGTCCTATAGTGTAGACTGCCTTAGGCATTATGAGGATCGAATGTACCCCTGTATCATATACCTACAGTATATTCAATATTATAACCAGAAGCTTTTCTTGGATTAAGTAATATTTATCTATATCAGCTTCTTACTGATGTTATTTGCATCCAATGACCTTGGAATATTTGCTAAATTCATTTAGATAAATAAAAAAAAATTGCAGTGATGATAGCAAGGAGTGCGATAGTGGGAATTACAGAAGGGTCTCCAGGGGTCTCCATACCCACAATTCCCTGTGGTGGAGTGAAAGGCACATTTGCAGAGAGTGTTATCTAATACATCTTTGTATCTGGCAAACCTATGATGTCATAATGACTAATTCAGCAGATACAGGTCACTGTGGATAGGAGCCGTCTGTATGGTGGTATGTACTGGGAGTGGAATACGCCTTAGTAGGGGTTAATAAATGTAAATTAGATTAAACACATATTAAGGCTGCAGTCCCAGGTCTGTCTGTCTGTCTATCTCTGTATCTATCTTGCAATAGATAGATAGATAGGTCATAAATATCTGATGGAACAATAGTTCGATAGATAGATAGATAGATAGATAGATAGATAGATAGATAGATAGGAGATAGATAGATAGATAGATAGATAGATAGATAGACAATACAGAGATAAGTATAGAAATTCTTCATCTGTCTTTCTACATACCTAGCTGTTACTCTTTCTATATATCTATCTGACTATCTTTCTGTAGATAGATATGTGATAAAAATCTGATAGAAATGTCAACACGATATTTAATCAACAGATATGGACAGAAAGATAGAAATGATAGATAATAGATATGTGATAGACAGATAGTCAAACACATTATATATATCCAATAGAAATATTATAGACTAGATAGATATGTAGCAAAATAGATTGGAATGATAAATAATAGATATGTGGTAGATGGATAGATAGGTAGATAGATGTGTGATGTTCTATCTATCTATCTATCTATCTATCTATCAATCACATATCTAGGTATTTATCCTTCTATATTTATGTGATGTGATGGAATCCATCTATAACTTCATATAAACATATCTATCTAGAAGGAGAGACAGCGCGTTATTGTATACACACCCACATCATTACATCTTTACTGTAACTTAATACAATGTCTTCACCATCAAAGGAGAAATCTGAGCTAAGTCTTCAGCTACCCCGGCCCATAACACACTGAGATACATTGATGTGAGGTTCTTATATACAGCATACAGTACATTATATTATACATCAATAACAGATACCAGCAATATAGCAGCTATACAGGGGGTAAACAACCATCCCCTGCCCTGGTAATGGAGACAGATTCTTCACCATCCCTGTATCCTCTACACTATAGGGTCCATGGCCTCCTATCTCGCCCCTGTATCCCCTACACTATAGGGTCCATGGCTTCCTATCTCGTCTCTGTATCCTCTACACTATAGGGTCCATGGCTTCCTATCTCGTCTCTGTATCCTCTACACTATAGGGTCCATGGCTTCCTATCTCGTCTCTGTATCCTCTACACTATAGGGTCCATGGCTTCCTATCTCGTCTCTGTATCCCCTACACTATAGGGTCCATGGCTTCCTATCTCGTCCCTGTATCCTCTACACTATAGGGTCCATGGCCTCCTATCTCGCCCCTGTATCCCCTACACTATAGGGTCCATGGCTTCCTATCTCGTCTCTGTATCCTCTACACTATAGGGTCCATGGCTTCCTATCTCGTCCCTGTATCCTCTACACTATAGGGTCCATGGCTTCCTATCTCGTCCCTGTATCCCCTACACTATAGGGTCCATGGCCTCCTATCTCGCCCCTGTATCCCCTACACTATAGGGTCCATGGCTTCCTATCTCGTCTCTGTATCCTCTACACTATAGGGTCCATGGCTTCCTATCTCGTCCCTGTATCCTCTACACTATAGGGTCCATGGCTTCCTATCTCGTCCCTGTATCCCCTACACTATAGGGTCCATGGTTTCCTATCACGTCCCTAGCCCTGGGCTATCAGGCCGGAGTCCTCGCATATTGTCTGCATATTATTTAGTGACATCATTGCCAAATATTCCGATAATAAAGCAGAAGAGATTTCTGTGGATTCATGGCCAGGAGACGACTGACCCAGATTCAATCCTTCCTCATTAGTGATGGTAATGTGCGATCAATGGGGAGGGGACGGGTGGTCAGCTATACTATGGACCATAGGGTATCCTGCAAGCAGTGACCACAACAACCAGGGATACGACCTATATACTGAGCGTTACTATATATCTGTATGCAGAGGATGACGCTCTGCCCCCCCTCCCCTATATATAGCATGCACACCCCTGCTGCTGACCCCGCACTGATGCTGGGGGTCACGGTGAGTCCTGCTCGTCTTAAAGGGCCTAATTCCAGTGAGTCTCCTGATCTCATGGCTGTCTTATGTGAGCTCTGCCATGGATCCTTACACCTGCCCCCTCCTCCCATCTTACAGTAATCCTAGGGATGTTCTTCTTTCCTTGGTAAGACATCCTGATGCCAGCAGATGAGGGGTCCCCGATGCAGGGCTGCGCTCCTGTGTATTGTGCTGCTTGGCTTGCAGTCAGATGGGGTGGGGGATGTGTCCCTGCGCTTTTTGTTGTGCTAGGCTCTGTGGCTCCCCCTGCAATGCATGCAGCGAATCCTGGACTACAATGGCAGCCTCATCCTGCAAGCTCCAGCCAGGGGCCTCTCCTAGGGCCTGAAGCCAGCCCACCTCCCCCACCAGAGGGCAAACAAAAGACAAGTCTCTGCCGGATGAGGAGGATGAGGATGAACCTGGCACCACAGCGCCCCCGAGCGCCCACAGCACACACACAGCAAGTGCACAGCGGAGGCAGCTTTAACCATCTCACTGCTGTGTGCAATGCTTCAGCCTGGCAGTGAATGTGTTAATGTGTTAGTCAGGGCTATCCTCAGTGCACAATGGCGGCAAAACACCAAAGATATAATAAGATAATACTTTAATAGTCCCGACCCGGGGAAAGTCATCCATTCACTGTCAGTGAGACATTCCTGAACTTATAGGAGTTGTATATTGAAATAGATAGATAGATAGATAGATAGATAGATAGATAGGAGATAGATACATAGATAGATAGATAGATAGATAGATAGATAGATAGATAGATAGATAGGAGATAGATAGATAGATAGATAGGAGATAGATAGATAGATAGATAGAAGATAGATAGATAGATAGATAGATAGATAGATAGATAGATAGGAGATAGATAGATAGGAGATAGATAGATAGGAGATAGATAGATAGATAGATAGATAGATAGATAGATAGATAGATAGATAGGAGATAGATAGATAGATAGAAGATAGATAGATAGATAGATAGATAGATAGATAGATAGATAGATAGTATTAACTATCTATCTATTTACAGTATCTATCTATCTCAATCTACACACACAATTATTAGTATATTAAACAGATAGTTGCATAAATAGTTGCACATATCATAAGACAACCATTAGATAACAGAAGATAAGGTATAGAGAATGATATAGATAAGATATGGAAGAAATATATATAAGAAATGTAGAGAGTAGATAGATTTATAGATAAATAGATATGTAAATACATTATATATAGATTTATATATATAGGTGATAAATAGGTGATAGATATGAGGAATGATAAAAAGAAGGAAGAAATATATATGATAGATAGATAGATAGATAGATAGATAGATAGATAGATAGATAGATAGATATTAGATAAATATATCGATGGACTATATGAGATAGATGATGGATAAATAGATATATAGTTAGTTATATACATAGATAGTTAGGATACATATGAAATAGATAGATATACTGTAGATCCTTTAGAAGTATTACACACAGTATATAAGCATGTATAAGAGAAGATGTGGTATACATAGGCAGCAGATACTGGGTGCAGTATATAGTATACAGTTCCTCACCATCTCCTGGGTACTTGCAGGGGATTCCTCCCACTGTTCCTTGCCATGTCTCAGGCCGTCCACCTCCTCAGCTGCCCCCTGCCCCTCCATGCTGCCCTCACTCCCGGACTCACTGAGCCCATCGCAGCTGCCATTACCGCCGGCCTCCTCCACCTTCCTGTGGACACTTTTCTTCCCAACACTTAAGGAATCAAAGTTAATGGTTTTATTCTCAAATGCCCCCTCCACGTTGCAGAACATGCCCCCATACTTCTGCCTGGGCTTGGGGCTGCCAGACCCCAGCTTAGAGAAGTAACTGGGCACATCTCCATCCACCTTGTCTGCCCTGCTCCTCTCTGCCATGGCTCCTGGATGTGAGACTCTGCTGGATAATCCAAAGTGAAGGCTCTTCTTGCTCTGCCAGGCTCAATTTGAGGAAGGGACAGTGTCTAGGACGTGTCACATAACCCCCTGAGGTTATACCCCAGATGGCAGCTACTTGTGAGACTGTGTGCTGTCCAAGGGGTGTGGTGCTGAAATACACAAAGTGCACAGGCTGGATTATCTATACATATTATCTATACACAAGGAGAGAACTATAGAAAACTATAGGTATATACAGCAGGCAGCTAGATACATGGAGGGGTGTACTATAGAGGCAGGTATGCAGGAAAAAATAGAAATATAGATATACATGAGCTACATAGATAATAGAGAAACATGATAGATAGATAGATAGATAGATAGATAGATAGATAGATAGATAGATAAATAGGATATAGATAGATAGGAGATAGATAGATAGATAGAAAATGGAAAAAATGGCAGCACTCCAATATTTAGAAAAAGTGTGGGTTTATTCCAAGCAGCGACGTTTCGGTTCTTATCTGAACCTTTCTCAAGTTCAGATAAGAACCGAAACGTCGCTGCTTGGAATAAACCCACACTTTTTCTAAATATTGGAGTGCTGCCATTTTTTCCATTTTCTATATAAAGTTGAAGTTTAGCCACCTTCCAGTTTGGCTTTGCACCCGGTTTGTATGCTGTGCTGCTTCTGCATTTTTTTCTACTAGATAGATAGATAGATAGGAGATAGATAGATAAATAGATAGGAGATGGATAGATAGATAGATAGATAGATAGATAGATAGTTAGGAGATGGATAGATAGATAGATAGATAGATAAATAGATAGATATGGCATAATAGATAGATAAATAGATAGATAGATAGATAGGAGATAGATAGATTGATAGATAGATAAATAGATAGGAGATGGATAGACAGATAGATAGATAGATAGTTAGGAGATGGATAGATGGATAGATGGATAGATAGATAGATAGATAGATAAATAAATAGATAGATATGGCATAATAGATAGATAAATAGATAGATAGATAGATAGATAGATAGGAGATAGATAGATTGATAGATAAATAGATAGGAGATGGATAGATAGATAGATAGATAGATAAATAGATAGATATGGCATAATAGATAGATAAATAGATAGATAGATAGATAGATAGATAGATAGATAGATAGATAGATAGATAGATAATATATACATATTAAGGATATAGTTATATAGATAGACATAGATGACATCCAATATCTTACAATAAGTTATTTAAAAAGTTTATAAAATCTCCCCTACACAGAGTATTTTTTCCTCCATGGGTTTCAGTTTTATAAGGATGGTCACCCATTGGGCCCTCTTATAGTCAATGGGGTCCATCAGACTCCATGTGTAACTACTATTTTAGCAGTCCCCCATCCACTGTTGGGTCCTCTGAAGAACCAGAACAATAGAAAGGATGACTGGAGTGGGAACCTAGTATAAGCCATCTCCTTTAACAAGTTTGATAACTGGTCTTTATACTCTAATCCCCCCATCCCCTCCATGTCCCGGCTCACTCTCCTTTGCACCTGCTTCAGATCAGCTATGTCTTTCCTATATACGGGTATCCAAATTTGTGCATATTATTCCCTATGTGGTCTTGCCAGTGATTTATATAGAGACAGTGTATATGTATCATGTCAATAAGAGTCGTCGTAAATCTTTGCCTGTACCCCGACCAATGCTGGAGGCGAGTGTCAGATGGGAAACATCAACATCCTTGTGTCATGTCCATGCCATCAGGCGGATTCATCTGTAGGTGACTGTCACCCATTCCACCCTAGCGTGACTAGCAACTATTTAGCTGCAGCCCAGGGGGTGATAGTACATGTATGTCTCTTTTATGACAGTCTTTGTTCTATGTTACTGTCTCATAGACAAAAGCAGAGAGAATACAGTCCTATGAAAAAGTTTGGGCACCCCTATTAATCTTAATCATTTTTAGTTCTAAATATTTTGGTATTTGCAACAGCCATTTCAGTTTGATATATCTAATAACTGATGGACACAGTAATATTTCAGGATTGAAATGAGGTTTATTGTACTAACAGAAAATGTGCAATATGCATTAAACCAAAATTTGACCGGTGCAAAAGTATGGGCACCGCAACAGAAAAGTGACATTAATATTTAGTAGATCCTCCTTTTGCAAAGATAACAGCCTCTAGTCGCTTCCTGTAGCTTTTAATCAGTTCCTGGATCCTGGATAAAGGTATTTTGGACAAACAATTCAAGTTCAGTTAAGTTAGATGGTCGCCGAGCATGGACAGCCCGCTTCAAATCATCCCACAGATGTTCAATGATATTCAGGTCTGGGGAGTGGGATGGCCATTCCAAAACATTGTAATTGTTCCTCTGCATGAATGCCTGAGGATTTGGAGCGGTGTTTTGGATCATTGTCTTGCTGAAATATCCATCCCCGGCGTAACTTCAACTTAGTCACTGATTCTTGAACATTATTCTCAAGAATCTGCTGATACTGAGTGGAATCCATGCGACTCTCAACTTTAACAAGATTCCCGATGCCGGCATTGGCCACACAGCCCCAAAGCATGATGGAACCTCCACACAAATTTTACAGTGGGTAGCAAGTGTTTTTCTTGGAATGCTGTTTCTTTTTGGACGCCATGCATAACGCCTTTTTTTTATAACCAAACAACTCAATCTTTGTTTCCAAAATGAAGTTGGCTTCTCCAAATGTGCTTTTGCATACCTCAGGCAACTCTATTTGTGGCGTACGTACAGAAACGGCTTCTTTCTCATCACTCTCCCATACAGCTTCTCCTTGTGCAAAGTGCGCTGTATTGTTACCGATGCACAGTGACACCATCTGCAGCAAGATGATGCTGCAGCTCTTTGGAGGTGGTCTGTGGATTGTCCTTGACTGTTCTCACCATTCTTCTTCTCTGTCTTTCTGATATTTTTCTTGGCCTGCCACTTCTGGGCTTAACAAGAACTGTCCCTGTGGTCTTCCATTTCCTTACTATGTTCCTCACAGTGGAAACTGACAGGTTAAATCTCTGAGACAACGTTTTGTATCCTTCCCCTGAACAACTATGTTGAACAATCTTTGTTTTCAGATCATTTGAGAGCGGGCTGTCCATGTTCGGCGACCATCTAACTTAACTGAACTTGAATTGTTTTGTAGAAAGAAATGGTCCAAAATCCCTTCATCCAGGATCCAGGAACTGATTAAAAGCTACAGGAAGCGACTAGAGACTGTTATCTTTGCAAAAGGAGGATGTACTAAATATTAATGTCACTTTTCTGTTGAGGTGCCCATATTTTTGCACCGGTCAAATTTTGGTTTAATGCATATTGCGCATTTTCTGTTAGTACAATAAACCTCATTTCAATCCTGAAATATTACTGTGTCCATCAGTTATTAGATATATCAAACTGAAATGGCTGTTGCAAACACCAAAATATTTAGAACTAAAAATGATTAAGATTAATAGGGGTGCCCAAACTTTTTCATAGGACTGTATATGCAATCGTATATATAGTGACCATATAACTAGAATAGTGTACATACTGAGCATATAACTAGAACAAATTATATTTTATCCAGTACCAATATGGTTAATACGCTGTAAATGCCCCTTATTGACATCACTATTTATTTGTGACCCCCTCCCTCCGTACCTCATCTGTATTACTGCCCTTCTCCACTTTCTCACCTCATTTTTAGGTTATTAGTTGGTGCCCTTGGTATTTCAGTTTTGTGTTCCTATACTTCCCTTGTATTTATGAACACCTGACCTGACTACACTCACATAGTAGAAATGCTGTGGGTATGGCATGACAGTAACAAATCTTATCCACAAACTGCAAAAAATTTCCATGACCAATTTTCTGTAGATTTTCACCATGAATATTACCATTTGCGTGGCAATGGTGCAAGGTGAACTCTGCAGCAAATCTGCATGTAAGGCTTGGTTCAGACTAGCGCTCAGTCTCGGTTCGGGGAGATCTGTCCCCATTCTGGTTGAAAAATGCAAGCAGGACTTTTCTCTCTGTGTTTTTCGGGCGGAAAACTGGCAGATCCCGTTATAGGAACCATTTTTTAGGCAGATTGTGCTTCAGTTTTTTTAATCCCAAAGTGTACCCGAACAACGGAAACCCAAATGTTAGTGTGAACCTAGCCTAACACATTTGTTTTTTTTAGCGGATTCACAAAATATGCTAAGATGAACGACATTGCCAAATATAGGGGCCGACAGGTGGAGTTTGGTGTAAAGGGAACCTGTCATGGCTATTTAGAACACTAAACAATCCACAGGTCCTTATGAACCAGTGGAGGTCCTTATGGACCAGTGGTGCAGCATCCCTTATTACTTACTCCTACCGGTGCTCACAATTTAAGAAAAAGCCTTTATACTTACCCCACTTCTGTACTCCAAACTCATCGCCTTTGTCATCCGTCCATCTTGCTCATCAGGCAGGTTCCTCCATAGGGATCAATAATCTTTACACCAGTATTGATTTCCACCTTCTGTTCCTCTGGATACACAGGAGACTGGTATATAGCCGTACACATGGCCACATAAAATGGACCTTCCTTCTTTACCCATCAATATAAGAATAAAAATCTAACTAGTCGCACTCTGTGATTTTTGGGTCCTTATAACGTCTGTATGTCTCAGGCTCAAAATATAAGTAATATCATGTTTGTCATATCCTGATACTGTTCTGACATATACAATGTGTTGATTTCTAATAAGAAGGGTGTCATGCTGCTGCAATCCCTAGTGATCGCTTCTAATATTGCAGGTGATCAATTTCCCTGCACTGCCCCCGCAGGAGAAACAAAGAATTACACCACTAGCAATTCCACCCATCAACTCAAGAATAATTTCCACCAAGTTGAACCAAATTCTTTTATTAAAAAAAGTTGACAATAAATGAATTACTTTACAAATAAATATAAAGTCTTTAATATAGATTTATCATATCACATTACAAAAATATGTGTAAAATTTGGTAACTGGCAAACAAAAAGTCCCATTTCGAAGACCTAAAGTTACAGTTTCAGCACTAAACCAAACATTACAGGTATAAGATATAGGTATCCAGAGAAAGCAGGCGGTAAGGGCGCCCATTGCCATACAGGAAGTAGAATTTTTACATGATTTACATAGGATTTTTTTAATTTTATTCTTTTTTTTTTACAGCAGGTATGTTGGTTATAAAATGTACAATACACAGATATTTTCATCCACACAATTCCCTGAGTCTAAACTAAACCCAAAACTGTGCTAAAACACACTAGCCAAGTTAAGGTACTGATGGTGGTACTGCTATAGGGCCCCATTTGGCATCAATAGACAACCCCCAAGTAAGACGTGATCAGATATGTTCAGACGAGTGTTCGGTTTACAACAGTGTAAGGCACTTGGGGTTGTACCAAAGGCTACAGATAGTTGAAATAGAACATTTACAACAACAGCCATAGTTTATCTACAATATGTACTGTATACAGTGTGTGTCTGTTCTTACAGGGCCAGCCGTGGAAGCTGTACCTTAAAGGGCTTGTCCACAATTGGAAAAATTGGGTTGTATTTTTTATTTTTTATTTTTTTTTTCAAAAACAGCACCATTTTTGCCTGTGGGCTGCTCGTCCATACTTAAAAGGAATTTGTCTAGGTGATTTGGGACACTAAACCATGCACAGGTCCTTAAGGATAGAGGGGTTAATGGCCCAAGTGACCCTCTTTTAATGCCACCCATGCCCGCAGTAAAAATAAAGAGCATTTATAATTACTCCTGATACCAACACATCCGGAGGAGTACATCTAGGCTTCAGCGCATGCGCTGGGCCTTGAGCGCATGCGCAGTAAAAATAAAGAGCATTTATAGTTACTTGGCTCCTGTACTCCTGACACCAACACATCCGGAGGAATAAATCTAGACTTCAGCGCATGCGTCGGGCCTTGAGCGCATGCGCAGTGATGCCCAGTATGAACCTCATCTTTATTGAAGAATTGTACTGACTTAAGGAACACCAGAGTTGAGTCCAATGTGACTCTAGGTAAGGCCCTGCGCAGAGGACTTTTCTCTCCTCCGATTTCAGTATGAACATGGTGGAGACCCAATTAATCCTATTATAGCCTATGGGATTTGGAGGTGTCTCTGGGTCACCGCTGTTTTAGCGGAGGGGCTCTCCATCCAACGGAGAGACCAGCGCAGGTGTGAACCCTCAGTATATAGGTTTCCTTTTTTGATCTGGACAAGGATGGTATTGCTACAGCTTATTAAGGACACTAAACCCCCAGCCAATAAGGACCTGGTACAGTGTGAGGATGGCCGCAATACTATGCATAGCCTATGGACAAAAGTGGCGCTGTTTGTGGAATACAGACCCCGTTTTCTAACCCTGGACAACCCCTTTATGTGATGTTTAGTTTAGACATAAATGATAACCGCAGAGCTCCCATTACACACATGACTTATTACCTATCACCATGTAACATGTAGGGTACATTCACACAAGAGGTCATTGGTCACAGAATATACGTATATTGCAGATTCAGTGCATCCTATGTGGACGTACCCTATGACATACATAAATATGGAAGAACAAACAATGAATCATATACTGTATATTAGGTATGTATACGCTGAAGACTATGAAAGGAATTTGCAGGTGTGAGCACGGAAGGGGCCACGGTACTGTAGTAGATGAATGGAAAGGCCCCACATAGCGGGCGATGGGAAAAACTGTGTTGGAAACTCATCATGGTTTTTCCCACCATCATAGATGGAACTTTGTGCTACATATCACATTCCCTACCGGTGATGGTGCTGGGGTGTAGTAATGGACCTCTCTACATATCACTTCCCATACGGGTGATGGTTCTAGGGCGTAGTAATGGGCCTCTCTACATATCACTTACCATACGGGTGATGGTGCTAGGGTGTAGTAATGGACCTCTCTACATATCACTTTCCATACCAGTGATGGTGCTAGGGTGTAGTAATGGACCTCTCTACATATCACTTTCCATACGGGTGATGGTGCTAGGGCGTAGTAATGGACCTCTCTACATATCACTTACCATACGGGTGATGGTGCTAGGGCGTAGTAATGGACCTCTCTACATATTTTCCATACGGGTGATGGTTCTAGGGCGTAGTAATGGACCTCTCTACATATCACTTACCATACGGGTGATGGTGCTAGGGCGTAGTAATGGACCTCTCTACATATCACTTACCATACGGGTGATGGTGCTAGGGCGTAGTAATGGACCTCTCTACATATCACTTACCATACGGGTGATGGTGCTAGGGCGTAGTAATGGACCTCTCTACATATCACTTTCCATACGGGTGATGGTGCTAGGGCGTAGTGATGGACCTCTCTACATATCACTTACCATACGGGTGATGGTGCTAGGGCGTAGTGATGGACCTCTCTACATATCACTTACCATACGGGTGATGGTGCTAGGGCGTAGTAATGGACCTCTCTACATATCACTTTCCATACCGGTGATGGCGGACATAACCATGTGACTAACAAAGAAGAATGAAGGTTAGGGATACATTATGTTCAGACATGGGGCAAAAGAAACCCTAAAACCATGGTGCCCTAGAAGAAGCCATGGACAAGCGAGTCATTGGTGGATAGTTGGCAACGTCCTCAATGGATTTTTGGACAGAAGGGGGCCTCAATGCAATCTGCTTGACAAACAGGAGACCTGAGGTGAACCGTGAAGATGCAATGGTAGTGGGTAGAAATGGGCAGACTACTTCATCACAGGCTAGGTTTGAACTGAATATCCCAAATTGTTTTTTTTTTTTTTTTTATTTTTTATAACAAAACCAAACAATTGGGGATTCATCTCGAATGAATTAAAAAGATCGCAGTAAATTAAAAAAATTAAAAATTATTTATCCTCTCCTTCCTCACCTCTTGGCCTCCTTGCAGTGTCCGGTCCTCTCCTCGTTGTCATACATTTGGGGTCACCACTGAGGCCTGTCATATGGGCATGCTGAGCGCCATAATGCTGTGAGGCCCAATCATAGGCCTCAGCGAAGACCCCATGTGTATGACGTCACCGAGAAGACCGAGAGAGCAAAAGATGCCACAAGGAGGTCCAAACAAGGTGAGGGAAGAGGAGCATAAATGTTTATTTCTTCCACCTCCCCTGGGCCTCCACCTATTATACTTTGGGGTCTGAAGAGTATTATAATTGGTCAGATTCCCAACAATTCGCAAGTAATAGTAATCCTAGCCATATGGTGTCACCGACCGAGGTGGGGCAACACTTTAGTAACTGGGGGAAGAAGAGAGATCAAAAATCTACACTCTAGTATAAAACTGAGTGTACAACTAAGTAGCATGTACTGTAGGGAGGCAATATAAGGGCTTGTATGAGAGATGGGTCCACCAACAATGTAACTTATATGGCGGCATCTACTGTTGGAGGACACAGGTTGTTGTATGTTAACCTCTTCTCTTAGTATTTGGCAAATATTTATCCCCTCTCCTTATGGCGATAAACCTTCAAGCCCTTGTCTGAGCATGCATGTTTATAGGAGAGTAGAACAAGATTTGGCAGTATTGGGTAAACTTAGGGTATGTTCACAAGGTGGAAAATGGATTCCATGTGTGAACATACCGCGCGGCTAGCGGTGCAGGGCACCGGCATCCCATCGGGAGGAAGTCTTGTGCCGCGGCTGAGTCAGCCATAGAATCCGCGGCAAGATAGGTCATCTTGCTTCTTTTTTCCCTATACTAGCTATACAAAGTAGATAGGACTACTTGGCTGAAAAGCTCTACCCGTTATATGGGAAAGGGTTGCCAGGGTCGCTCAAAAGTGAAAAATGGTGCAAATTTTTGGGCAAAAGCCCAATTTTCACAAACATTTCCAACTTTTTCACGCCTAATTTCCCCCCAAAGTGTACCATTATGGTCCATGGGCTGTCTCTGATGTGGTACTGGAGCCATATACACCTGGCTGAGCTGCAATACCATACGCAGCCGATGTAACAAGAGGGGACGATTTTTGGAAAAAATGGGATTTGAGTCTTAGAGGGTACCAGTCCCCAAAGAAAGAATGATAATGGGGGAAATGATTAAGACCAACTATGGATCCTGCACCAAGACAAGCTGCACGAAATAGAAAATTTTTCCCGAATGAGTGTTCTTTATGCCTAAGAATATAATAATGGCAAACATAAAGAAGGATACATGTCAGAATACAGACTGTTGTATCTGCTAGGCACAGCCCCACCGACCCTATAATATACGTTACATGCACCAGGCTTATAGACATAGATAAGAGACTGTAAGGCATGACGCAGGAAGGTCTAGATATGTCTATGTGGATGAAGAAGAGAAAACATTCAACAAGCTACATATCTGGATACATTATACAATACAGGATTTCTGGGGTAATGTATAGTAATGGATATTGTATATACAGTCGGTACATGGGACTGATACAGTAAGTGACATGTGCTGCCAGCTTCAGCTCTACTGCGATTCCGAAATCCAATAGTCTGCGGGTAAATGTGCAACCGTGCAAAACCATGACAGCCCTATAGCGACAACCGCATCATAATCGGGATAATGAAACATTGCGTTTAGGGCGTCGGGTCTTACAGGATATGCTGAAAAGGGGAAATTAAGGAGCAAAAAGCAGATTGGAAAACATACAATACATGGAAAGAGGAATACATCGGAGCTAGAATACTGCATGATACTGCAACGGCAGAGTTGTTTTTTTTTTAAAGGGGGTTTTCCATGATCCATGTCAGATCGAGAGGGTCAGATTGATATTTGGGACTCCAACCATCAGCTGATGGCATAAGCCACAGCATTGACAACATTGTAGCACAGTGGATGGAGCCGGAACCCCACACTATATAGTGGTCATGCTCCGCTCCCATGCAAGTGATGTCATCAGTCCTTATCTGCGGCAGAATTGCTACCCCCATTACGCCTTGACTGTTCAAGCCAAAGAACAAGTTGTCTCCGCTCCTCAGTTTTAACCTTAGCAAGAATCACCGGAGCTCAACCCCAAGTGGTAGCAGAACCAGCACTGGTGGGGTAAGAATACCTAAAACTATCACCAAACTCTTATCCAAGATGACGGACGCGGCTTTGGTTTGGGATCATGACTGGACGGACGGTGAGCTTAAATATTATAAAAACTTTATGACAACTGATACAATTTCCACTTTGGTCAGAAGTCAAAGCTCGTACGTGGTCCCATTGTCAGTTCCTTATATAGCACCATTGATCAGTAAGGGTTGTTTTCCTAAAAATCACCATAAAATGGCGTCATAAAAGTTTGGTCTTGGAACAGGCAGCTGGTGCACCCATTGATCCCATTAGTGTAAACTGGCAGCTCAACCGGCCATACACATTAGATTTCAGATGGCCGTCATGGGCGAGTGGGTTGGCAGTTTAGTGTGACTGCTGTTTGGCCAAAAGCAGCTAGTCATGACAAACACTGGTATTTTTGGCCGGCAGCCGGTCCAAAGACCATTTGTGGCATCTAAAGGTCTAATTGCAGGGAATGCTGTAGTGCCCTGACCTTCCAGGAACAGCGCCACACACAGGTTGTGTATGGTACTGCAACAAAATGAGCTACAGTACCAGATACAACCCACTATGTGCCACTAGGATAGAAGCAGCCATGTTTTCCTAATTCTGGATAATCCATTTGGTGAACATGGAATGAATTATGTAGAGTTCAAGAGACAGATTGTATTTAAGGGGTTTTGGCAGTCTAAATCACCCCACATTACCAAAGTCATCTTACGCTAGGTTCACACCTGTGCTCGGATTTCCGTTCTTCAAGTCTGTTTGGGAACCCAAAAAACGGAAACCCAATCCGCTTAAAAAAATGGTTATTTGCGGAAACCCATGGATTCCATAGACTATTTTATGATTCAGAGCCTGTAAGCAAGCTGATGTTGATGGACCTGATATTTCTATTCTATGTCTCAGAACCTATAAGCAAGCTGATGTTGATGGACCTGATATTTCTATTCTATGTCTCAGAACCTATAAGCAAGCTGATGTTGATGGACCTGATATTTCTATTCTATGTCTCAGAACCTGTAAGCAAGCTGATGTTGATGGATCTGATATTTCTATTCTATGTCTCAGAACCTATAAGCAAGCTGATGTTGATGGATCTGATATTTCTATTCTATGTCTCAGAACCTGTAAGCAAGCTGATGTTGATGGATCTGATATTTCTATTCTATGCTTCAGAACCTATAAGCAAGCTGATGTTGATGGATCTGATATTTCTATTCTATGTCTCAGAACCTGTAAGCAAGCTGATGTTGATGGATCTGATATTTCTATTCTATGCTTTAGAACCTGTAACCAAACTGATTTTGATGGACCTGATATTTCTATTCTGTGTCTCAGAACCTGTAAGCAAACTGATGTTGATGGATCTGATACTTCTATTTTATGATTCAGAGCCTGTAAGCAAACTGATCTTGACAGTCTTGAGATTTCTATTCTGTCTCAATGATTCTGATGAACCTGATATTTCTATTTTAGGTCTCAGAACCTGTAACCAAACTGATGTTGACAGATTTGATATTTCTCCTTTATGTCTATAAAGTATTCAGAATACCCCCAATAGTAACCTTGTCCAGTCCTGACCACCATTTTATACGAGACACAAACCCTTGGATATTTGTCCCATTTTAGTCTTCCAATGTCACATTTTATGTTCACCACAGAGCAGCATAGTTCACATACTTTATGCAATACAAGATCATTTGGAAGATGTAGCAGAGCTGAATTTGTCATTCAACCATTTGTGTGCACAGTGATGGGTAAAGCTAAGGCAATTGATTCAACCACATTACTGATAGAGATATCATGGGGAGTGCGAAATGTCGGGTGAGCAAACCATCATAGCACCCCCTACAGGCGACCACAGAAATACACTATACAAGATCACATCTGACGTGGCTACTTTTTGTTCCAACAATGTCTGGTAATATCAAGGAGGCGGAAATTTTTTTGTCCCTAGTGTGAGGGCGCACGGATATTTTGCTCACCCGATACAAACTCAGCTCTGCCACATCATCCGCTCTTTAGACGTTTTCGTCCATCTATAGCGTGGAGGGAGGGCTATTTGGAAATGGAAAGTAAAATGATATCGGATTTGTCAGTTCCAAAAGCCAATGGTTGAAAACACTGATTTCTGGTGTCATCTTATCCTCACAATGGAATCCGGTGGTTGTAGAGCTCGGCAGCCCGGGGGTAAGACAGATGAGTGGTGGCCCTATGGGGAACACAACATAAAATAGTTACAATCACACTAAAGTTTATATTATCAAAGTCTGTAAAAAACTTTCCATTACTAGAAAGAGACCAAAGAATTTCCTAATAAAACATGTCATGTACTTAAACATGTCCACTTGTAAAAGATGTGCGGTGTATGGTTTATAGCAGGGGTGAGGAATGTGGCGGCACTAGTTTTTGGTCTATGGGATACATTGTTATATGATATATTGTACATTACAGATACAGTAAAAGGAGTGTTATCTATACAAAACTTTCCAACTCCATTAAGTGTAACGTAAAAGACCAGGTCTATAGGACCAGGTCTAACACGTTATTCAGACAAGCGTGAAGGAAATTGGCTTTGAAAAGCGGATGAATTGGTCCATTTTTCATGGCGAATTTCCATCCAATGTCACGGTTCCCTTATAGACTACAGTAGGACATATCTTACCCATCGCAAAACCCGTAGACTCTGTTTGTAGAGTATGTTAGACAATTGTATGACTTTCCCTTCTATCCATTATTTGCTGAAACGTGATGCACCTCTAAATCTACGGCTATATTCACACCTCTGCGTTTCATGTACGTAAGCTTTCCGTATTCACAAATATGATGAACCAGGGACAGCACATCACTGGCGAATAAGTAAGGTGGGGCGCGGTGCACGAATCACACAGACGTCAGACAAAACATAGTGAATACAGCGCTAGACACAACAACGGATTTCTGTGCAAGATGAGAAGGGCGACGACTTGTTTGATGCTCCTTGGATGTCTTACAACTTGTAAGAAAACATCTTACTGTTTCAACACTCCAGATAAGCTGTTGATTGTCTATGGGAGGAGGAATGCTGACGGATGTGACAGGATGAAGGATGAAGAGGAAATGGAGCAAGTAAATTAGTAGCATGTGAGTATATACATGGACATAATAAATCTATACTGCAGATACAGCGCACATGGTGTACAATGAACAGCATTTATGTAAAGCTTTCCAACATTTTACAGTGGCCTGACATTATAGGATAATAGAGGCCATTCCACTGATTCCGGCACAGTTGGAATTATTTCTCTAGCCCCCACCATTCCTGAGCAATCAATGTTGTTAGTTTTGGTGCCTGATATACTACTTAGGCTCTGTACGCCCCCTGCCTGACACCCCCCACATGACATTACAGAGATTACATAGCACAACAGGCCCCAAATCTATGTGCACTTGACCCTCCATGTTCATGTCCTTCCAGCCCTATTAGTTAACTTGCCAAGGTCTCAGCGTACATGGCTCACCCGGTTACATTTCATATCTAGTCCCCAGACCAAGTATATAATAATCGTCTCAGTCAACTCCATGACCGCCGTTTACTTTCACTGCAGATTAAGCCTTAAATTGGACAGTATCAGTAATTATGTAACCATGAATAATTTATCACCATAAGAAACCTTTCCCATCCAGATAGTGACGTCTGCACAACATTTACATTAAATATTCATGGGTGGGTTTTATCTTCTGAAGGGACCAGATGGCTCGGACCATAAACCTATATACTGATGAATACAGATCTTTAGGCTTGTAAAATAGGAAAATGGAGATTACTGCAAATCCTATACAGGTACATGTCCGGTAACCAGACAATCTGTGACCTAATATGAGCTATACGTCCCCAGGGGCAAGTAACGCAACGTCTGGAGGTCTGTGTTACTGTGGATCTGGACTACAGTCCTGTGGCCATCACTAACTCTGATGCTCTACAACCTTATCTATCTCTCATATCTCTCTCTCTCTCATATCTATCTCTCTACTATCTCTCTATCTCTCAGATCTATCTATCTCATATCTATCTCATATCTATCTATCTATCTATCTCTCTCATATCTATCTACCGTATTTTTCGGACTATAAGATGCACCTAGGTTTTAGAGGAGGAAAATAGGGAAAAAAAATTTTGAAGCAAAAACTGGTAAAATATTTAATATATGGGAGTTGTAGTTTTGCAACAGCTGCAAGGCCACATTGACAGGTGACCCTGCAGCTGTACGGGGATGTATAGGGCGTTTTTTTTTGCGGGGCCAGATGTACTTTTTAGTTATACCATTTTGGGGAATGTCTATTTCTTAGATCACCTTGTATTGAAAAAAAACAGGAGGTGATTTAGAACTTTTATTTATTTTATATTTTTATTATATATTTTAAAGCTTTTTTTTTTTTTTTTTTTTTTTACTATTTTATTCCCCCCCGGGGGCTTGAACCTGCGGTCACTTGATTGCAAGTCCCATAGACGGCAATACAACTGTATTGCCGTCTATGGGACATTCTGTATATTAGTATTACGGCGGCTGGTCATAGAGACCAGCCGCAATACTAATATAGCCGTGACAGGCCGGGGAGCCTCATTAGGCTCCCGGCTGTCACCCGAACCGGTCGGCTCCTGCGATATCGCCGCGCAGGAGCCGGCCTGCAACTTCACAGGTACGGGGCTGGCGGGGACCGGCCCCGGGGGAGAAGGGGCCACCGATACTGACCCGGCATCCGCTGTACTAGAGAGGCGGATGCCGGGGAGGGATAGAAGCCATCACAGGTGCCGGGGCCTGAGACATCGCTGCGCTCCTCTGCCCTGCATGAAGCCAGCGGCGGGGGGACGGAGAAGCGGAATAGCATCGCCTCTGCCGCTGCTGGCTTCATGCGGGGCAGAGGAACGCAGCGATGTCTCAGGCCCCGGCGTCTATCCCTTGCCGGCATCCGTCTCTCTATTACAGCGGATGCCAGGCGCCACATTCAGACTATAAGACGCACCCTTCTTTTCCCCCCAAATTTTGGGGAAAAAAAGTGCGTCTTATAGTCCGAAAAATACGGTATCTATCTCTCTCTCTCCTATCTATCTATCTATCTCCTATCTATCTATCTCCTATCTATCTCATATCTATCTATCTATCTCCTATCTATCTATCTATCTATCTCCTATCTATCTATCTATCTATCTCCTATCTATCTATCTATCTATCTATCTCCTATCTATCTATCTATCTATCTCCTATCTATCTATCTATCTATCTCCTATCTATCTATCTATCTATCTCCTATCTATCTATCTATCTATCTCCTATCTATCTATCTATCTATCTCATATCTATCTATCTATCTCATATCTATCTATCTATCTCATATCTATCTATCTATCTCATATCTATCTATCTATCTCATATCTATCTATCTATCTCATATCTATCTATCTATCTCATATCTATCTCATATCTATCTCATATCTATCTCATATCTATCTCATATCTATCTCATATCTATCTCATATCTATCTCATATCTATCTCATATCTATCTATCTATCTCATATCTATCTATCTCATATCTATCTATCTATCTCATATCTATCTATCTATCTCATATCTATCTATCTATCTCATATCTATCTATCTCATATCTATCTATCTCATATCTATCTCATATCTATCTATCTCATATCTATCTATCTCATATCTATCTATCTCATATCTATCTATCTCATATCTATCTATCTCATATCTATCTATCTCATATCTATCTATCTCATATCTATCTATCTCATATCTATCTATCTCATATCTATCTCATATCTATCTCATATCTATCTATCTATCTATCTATCTATCTATCTATCTATCTATCTATCTATCTATCTATCTATCTATCCTACTGCTGGGACCCCCAAGGATCTGGATAAATTAGGTGTTCACCCCTCAGTTTTGGATGTAGTGGCCGATACTCATGTTGGGTGGAGGTCTCAGTGATTGGACCCCACTATGGGTCCTCTATGTATAGTGGATATATATTTTGCATAGTATAATCCCTTTACTAAATTAGGCACAACTTACACCGGCGCAGAGGAGATCAAGACTGGTGTATAAAACTTACAAAGTCTACAGATAGGGGGATGTAATTTTAGGCAGTGCTTGTTAAAGGAATCGGTTGATGTTACTGACCCTGCCTACATGAGGTCATCATTACAAGCAGAAGAAAAGAACTGGGTAATGGCCACTAAAGGGCCGTTTATTGGTCTAGATGAGGCAGATAAGAGGGTGTAACGGAGGTGGCGGAGGCTGACAGCTGGCAGATGGTGACTGAGCCTATCAACTCTGCGGCAGCTGTGCGGGATCTCTACAGAGTGGGGCTTTCTCATGTTAATGAGGATGTTTGACTCATTGACTTTTATGCACCCAACTGGCTACACAAATCCTAATGTATAATCCAATTCATGGCCGTGGGTCGAGCGGGAATTAAATGATGTACAAAGCAGAAGACATTATACGTCACTTAGAAATGGCACAGACCTGATTTACAACCACGAGGAGGTATTACCGCCTACATGTCCAAGCTTAGCCGGATTATAATAAATAGATACAGATGTAGCAGAGCTGAACGTGTCATAGAACGGTTAGCCCACAGTATACAGATACTTCATGAGGTTTACCTACATTCCTATGAGTCGGGTGCCGTGAGATGGGTGCTGTATGGGGCGGTCGCCTTCACGAATAAGAATTGAACGTTTGCTACATTAGCAGTGATTGATGGACTGTGCAGATGTGGAGGGTCGCAGTCCCAGAAGTCCCATCAATGGCCTTTGTTACACTTTATGCTTGGCAGCAACTTAATAATGTGAAAATTGCCAACCATAGCACATAATTCTCCAATCGTGACCAGGGACAGACGGAGCGGTGACAAGTGCAAAACCAAGTGTATATGGAAGATGCAAACACTATAGAAGCATAGCGTGGCTTTAATAGTCATATGTATATGCATAAAGGAATTCTCATTATAGAAATATTTCATTGGTGTGCAGTCCAGGTGTCTCCATAGTACTCCATATAGTAATACAAGGCGATTCAAAAAGACTGGGGCAAAACGATAGCCGGGGTATCCATAACCCAGAGGATGTCAGAAAAATATATTAACATGAAAAGACTATCACTATATCACTATCTAGCCAAATATTATCAATATACTATATATGCTGAATACAGATGGGCAAACAGAGTCATACCAAGACAGATATGACCCAAAAATAGTATTTTACATATGGAGATTAATCTAGGGTGAACTAAAATGGTAGTGGTATGACAGTGTCCTACACTATGTATTATAGATAGGTTCCTAGGAGTCCTGACAGTGTTATACACTATGTATTATAGATAGGTTCCTAGGAGCCCTGACAGTGGTATACACTATTATAGATAGGATCCTAGGAGCCCTGACAGTGTTCTACACTATGTTTTATAGATAGGTTCCTAGGAGCCCTGACAGTGTCATACACTATGTTTTAGAAATAGGTTCCTAGTAGCCCTGACAGTGTCATACACTATGTATTATAGATAGGTTCCTAGGAGCCCTGACAGTGTCATACACTATGTTTTAGAAATAGGTTCCTAGGAGTCCTGGCAGTGTCATACACTATGTTTTATAAATAGGTTCCTAGGAGCCCTGACAGTGTCATACACTATGTATTATAGATAGGTTCCTAGGAGCCCTGACAGTGTTATACACTATGTATTATAGATAGGTTCCTAGGAGCCCTGACAGTGTCATACACTATGTTTTATAAATAGGTTCCTAGGAGCCCTGACAGTGTCATACACTATGTTTTATAAATAGGTTCCTAGGAGCCCTGACAGTGTCATACACTATGTATTATAGATAGGTTCCTAGGAGCCCTGACAGTGGTATACACTATTATAGATAGGATCCTAGGAGCCCTGACAGTGTTCTACACTATGTTTTATAGATAGGTTCCTAGGAGCCCTGACAGTGGTATACACTATATTTTATAGATAGGTTCCTAGGAGCCCTGACAGTGTTCTACACTATGTTTATCTCCCAATGGTTTTCCTGAGCCCCAAATTCTAATATTGTGGCTATTAACCTTCCATGCACTTGCACTGTACTACTTCTATATCATATATGAAAGTTGTGGAAACTATTTCTATATCAGATACAGTAGCTGTATGTACTGCTTCTATAGTGATGTGTGTACTACTTGTATAGTGATATATGTACTACTTCTATAGTGTTGTGTGAGCCACATCTATAGTTGCGTGTACTACGTCTATAGCAGGTACAGTAGCTGTATATACTACATCCATAGTGTTGCATGTACTACGTCTATAGCAGGTACAGTAGCTGTATATACTACTTCCATAGTGTTGCGCGTACTACGTCTATAGCAGGTACAGTAGCTGTGAGCAGTATTTCGGGTACTTTAATAAGTGTTTCAGTCTTGACAAGTAAATTACAGTCATAGTCTGGCACTTGGAGAACAAAGCCCTTGTTCCCACCTGCAGCAAGTATCCGTGTAAGAGGTCAGGGAAATTCTGTCACAGACAAGCCAGTATTTTGCTACAAGCGTTTCCAGATGAACGATTCGAGACAGCGGCAACTCTGACATTATGCTGAGTGACAACTATGAAGCCGTACAAAGGCAGACACGAAAACTGCTCGGCAAGTGGCTCAAAATACAACATTGTAGGCAGCTTATTAAAGGCACGCAGTCTGGGAAATATTACAATACTGAGAATATTTGCATATCCATATATATACTGTATATGCGAACTGCAGCAGCCAAACCACGGCTGGGGTTATTACATGTGGTCCTGTGATGTTGTGTTACATTGCGGGGTTATTACATGTGGTCCTGTGATGTCGTGTTATAAGGTGGGGTTATTACATGTGGTCCTGTGATGTCGTGTTACATTGCGGGGTTATTACATGTGGTCCTTTGATGTCGTGTTACATGGCGGGGTTATTACATGTGGTCCCGTGATGTCGTGTTACATAGCGGGGTTATAGGAATAATTTCCAAGTGCTGTAACATCCCGTGCAAATAAAATCATGTCGCAGTGCTGTATGCATATGGCACCCTTAACGAAACTTTGTGCACCCCTCATTTTTGTTTGCTTTTTAACCCCCTAAGGACTGGACTAGCCAAATTTTATTTTATGCATTTTTTTTTTCCTGGGGCACAGCTACAAGGATCACTAAGGGTATCTCTTAGATTCAATCTTTTGCGTTGCATTGTAAACGCACTGCAATAATTTACAGGTTTAATACCGCCATTCAAGTCACTTTATGCTACAGATTTTAGTCAAAGCATATGGATAAGATTAGTAAAAATCTCGTCACATGCTGATACTTCTCAGGCCCGGTTCACAACTGCGTTAAGGTTTCCGTTCGGGGTGTCCACTTGGGGATCCCCTGACTGAAACCCTATAGACTTTAAAAAGTGGTTAGCTAAGAAATCACACGGACCCGATAGACAATAATGGGGTCCGTGTGGTTTCCGCATGCGGAGAGAAAAGTGCAGATCCCCCATCAGCAAAAGGATTTTTTTTATAGTACCACATTTTCACCCCAATTGAGATTGGGATCAGAATCTGTCACATAACTGAGTCCATTAGAGATACTCAGTTGGAATTGTTTTCACGAAGGTGTAATTGGCTAAAAAAAGTTGTGACCGTCCAGTCTAATGTATTCTTATAGATTGCAGCGGTCACTTCCGACCTCCTGTTACTCTTGTCATATGGGATTCAATACCATATAAAATAGCAGAAAACTTTGTTCATAACCTTAGGATTTTTGCTTTTTTTGATACAAAAATATCAAATATTTCATGTATAGTATACTAGAATCTGCCTGCGACTTCGTCTGGGGGTTGGCGTTGTGCTGCTGTTATTTAGGCATTCACTGTTAATTATGATACGCTTTGTACCGCCACGTCCACTCCTGCGCGCCCCGGTCCCCTTTACTCCGCGCCTGTTCCCACTGCCTCTTTACCTACCGGCCTCTTCCCCCGCACTCCTGCCCCTTCCCGCCCCCCCTCTCTCTACCATGGCCCCGGGTGAGTGGCTGAAGGGCCTGGGATGACGTCATTTCAGGTCCTTCAGCGAATTCTGAAGTGAAAATCACCGTTCGCGGATGTGAATTCCGGTTGTCTACGGGGATACCAAGTAGCCTATGTTTCAATCCGGGACCCAAGGTATGTATGTGTGAAATTTCAGATAAATCCGTTCGCCCGTTTATGCATGATTGAGGAACAAACATCCAAACACACAAATTATAATATTAGTAGATAGATAGATAGATAGAATAGAATATATAATACTTCCTTTGGATTATACTGACCTCTAGTGGTTGCTCAGGACTACTACACATGATGGACAACACCACGTTTACGACATGTACATAGACACAATTACTGTGTGAGCCTGACCATATAGTAGATATAATGAAATATTTCTTACCTTTAAAAATGCAAAAATTTCTAAAAATAACAAAAATTAAATTTTTTTTCCCTTTTGGACGTGTTCCTCTTTCTTGCGTTGCAGCTTGATGTCTTGGGTTGACCTCTTTGCAGTTGCAGGGATGTCTTGGAGGTAAATGTAATATAATTTGTCATTTTGTAGTGGATGGGTCAGACATTTGTGCTTTTCTCTATAATAAAAAACATATAGGTTATAGATTGATTTCTTATAAAGGATAGTAATTTCTTAGAGTGCGGCCCAAGGATGCGTTGTAGATTCCACCACCACAGCGTCACCTTCATAGACAGCACCAGCCACAGGGCTCAGCGACGTCTTGTAAGTTCCTTGTATCCTCCTTCTGGATGCACATGGACGACAATGGATGGAAAAGACGAGCGGACTTCTTTACAGAAGCAATTTAATACCTGCTTAGCAGAAAACCTAAGTGGATCCATTTGTCCTGAATCGCTGGACTAATTCCCAGGCAAAGCTTTAGTAATGTCTTCTTATATGTAGCACAAACTGCTGTAAAAGCCAGCAGAGCACCACTGCAGCTGGAGTCAGTACAAATACATTTGGCCTTGTGATAATGCATTCAGTTCATTCAGCTTCATCTGCCGTCTGGTCCGGTCAGTAAGGATGTCATATTGAGGCAGGCTAAAGCGAAGGAGGAGGCACAAGGAACAGAAAAGAGATACTTGTAATATCAATATGCAAGAGAAGCAACTTGCGTAAACCCCCCCCAATGTGGAGCTATGCACTCACTTCTGTCCCATTCACCTATGGAACGTTAATATGATTTAGTGTGATGATGGAAATGAATAGGACTGCAGGGTCAGACTACGCAGGGTTATGTTTGTAGTCTCTTACCATGGAGACACATTGGTCAGCACAGGAGTGGTAAAAACTACAGTATGGAGATATTTTACTCAGGACTGTTCGAGAGCTCTTCTGTTAATAAAATGACATATTGGGTCCATGTGCTCTTCGGTCCATTCAGTATTGAGGCCTGCTTCACATCTGCATTCGGGGAGTCCACATGGGGACCCCATGAATGGAATACTGAACGCATTGACAAGCGGTGAGCAATGAAAGCATACAGACCCCATAGACTATCATGGGATCCATGTGTTTTCTGCGCGGCATCTACTCAAGTCGTGCGGAGAGAAAAGTACTCGCACGGAAAACACACAGACCCCATTATAGTCTATAGGAGCTGTGTGCTTTCATTGCTCACCGCTTGTCAATGTGTTTGGAGGGTCCCCATGCGGACTCCCCAAAATGGAATACCAAATGCAGTTGTGAACCAGGCCTGAGGCCTGCTAATCCAGAGGAGGGAGCATGTGAAAGAGAATGGTGGCGCCTTCAAACATCTGTAATACATAGGGATCAATATGAATAATATGTAATAGAAGTAACTCGGCAAATGGTTTTGCTCAAAAACCGACGTAGAGTAGTGTCTACATGGTAAAAGACTACAAAGAAACCTCATATAGTATGATCCTGCAGTAAGGCCTCGTTCACACGGGGCATGGGACCGCGTATTTTGGTCGTGATTCTGATGTGGGATGTGGGCTCCATAGTAGGCCCAAATGAATGGGCCTAGTCCGGAGGGTGCTGTCGCGAGGTGGACGCCGGGGCTGATTCAGCCGCAGAATCCGCAGTGAGCCGGAACATACTGCTCATGGAAAACAGTAGCTAGTGGTCTACATAGACCTCCATTGTGAGGGGGCGGATTCTGAGGTGGATTTGGCATCAGAATCCGCCCCCTCTTGCCCCGTGTGAACGAGCCCTAACACTACTGTACATCTGTCCCCTGCTTACCATGTGAATGTACTGTAGGTTAATAAGACATAGGGGAAAGAAAAAAAAGAATACGTCTGCAGGATCTGACTACACAAGGTTTGTTTGTAGTCTGTTACTGTGGAGACACATTGGCCTACATAGGAGCAGTACACACAGTGATAGGAGATATTTATTTATAATAAGAACTATTTGCAATTCGTCGTCTTTATGTATGCATTGGTGGAATAAAAAGATATTTATAAAGGTAAACATTCAATTTTTAGTTGATTCAGCTCTGTATCAGCAAAACAAGTGATTTTTCATTAAAATCAGAACTTATTGTTATCAGACAATCAAAATCTGTCACACGTGGGAACATTGGCATTTCACTTTTATACTCAGGTCATTCATGTTTATTTCACTCTCTCCAATATCCAATATCATTGGGGTCTCTTACCTTGTACAAAGTGTGTAAGATCTAAGACCATAATATAAAAGCTAAAGAGAAAAATAAAAACAGAAATAAAAACTGGAAGAAGAGAGAAGAAAAAAGAGAAATTGGGATTTGTTAGGAAGAGATATCCAGCAGGTATCAAGGTACAATCATATTACTACAAGAAAGTTATACATACTATATACATACATAGGATATACCTATTAAGTGGATTATACACTATCTCCTATCTATCTATCTATCTATCTATCTATCTATCTATCTATCTATCTGAAGTGAAACCTCGGGGAGACAGCCTAAATAGGGTTGGTCCCTCTAAGAGGATGGCCGGTATTCATAATAAGTAGTGGGAAGGAAATTGGCTTGGATAAGGGGGTGGACTTCTCAAAGGGGCGTTGATTGAGGTTTCACTGTATAATTCATCCCAGGTTTTTGGAAAAATTTTATGCAACCCAGCAGTCCCAACAAATATGTCATATTAAATGCATAATGTGTAATTATTAAACTCTACATGGTGTTTTTCTCAGTTTTTTTTTTTTTTTTTTTGTAAATTGGCCACGAGATTCTTTGCTGGTCTGAGATACTTACCCTTTTGGATGGGCCACACTATCGCTGAAGAGCTGGGGAAGGGTGTCAGACCACGTATGTACAATACTTTAAATAGTCTGAGAATTTGCTGGCCATTTTATTTATTGAAATGAAGGGGGTACAAGGAATAACTAAAGTTCAAAAGGAGGACCCCAACTATTTAGACAGATAGATAGATAGATAGATAGATAGATAGGAGATAGATAGATAGATAGATAAGAGATAGATAGATAAGAGATAGATAGATAAGAGATAGATAAGAGATAGATAAGAGATAGATAGGAGATAGATAGATAGATAGATAGATAGATAGACAGACCAGAATAGGTTTTAGATTCTTCAAAGTATCCCCCTTATGTTTTGATGACAGCTTTGCACACTCTTAGGCCCGGTTCACATCTGTTTGGCATTCCAATCGAGGAGTCAGCACTGGGACCCCATGAACGGAATACCAAAAGCATTAAAAAGCGGTTAGCTAAGAAACCACATGGACCCCATAAACTAGGGTCCGTGTGTTTTCCATGTGGTGTCCGCAAGAATCATATGGAGAGAAAAGTACTTCAAGCGGCACTTTCCTCTCCGCATGATTTGTGTGGACAACGTGTGGAAAACACATGGACCCCATTATAGTCTATGGGGTCCGTGCGGTTACCTTAGCTACCCGCTTTTTAAGGCTTTTGGTATACTATTCGAGGGGTCCCCAAGCAGACTTCCCTTAATACCCAACACAGATGTGATCTGGGCTTTAGCTTTATGAGGTAGTCACCTGGAATAGTTTTCCATTAACAGGTCTGCCTTGTCCAGAGTGAATTTCTTGCCTTCATAATGTTTTTGCACACAGAGCTATACAGGACAGTTCTATAAGGGTTTCTATAAGGGTCTACTCAACTACTGTTCTAATCCACATTATGAGAGTAACTAATTATATATATTATATTATACTTATTGCGGCATTTTTATTGTTAACTATAGAGCTGCTTTAATGAAAATGACATGTATTGGCCTAGTATCCCACTTGGCTTACCTACTATTTAGAATACTGACGTTTGACTTCTCAAAAACCAAATTATGAATTTCATAGAAATATTTTACTTAAAACATTTTGCAGCCTACTCACCAAATTCTCCCGGGAAACCTGGTCAGTGACAATGACAACATTTGCATAGGTTACGTTAGAAGGTTTAGCTCATAGTTTTACCTTTTCTTCTAATTCCTTTATCTGTCTCTTCTGAAATTCTAGTCTCTCCTCGAGCTCCTTTATTCTCTGCAAAACATACAGTGCATATCAAGTGACTGTAAGTGTATATAAAGTGAGTGTAAGCGTATATAAAGTGAGTGTAAGTGTATATGAAGTGAGTGTAAGTGTATATAAAGTGAGTGTAAGTGTATATGAAGTGAGTGTAAGTGTATATAAAGTGAGTGTAAGTGTATATAAAGTGAGTGTAAGTGTATATAAAGTGAGTGTAAGTGTATATGAAGTGAGTGTAAGTGTATATAAAGTGAGTGTAAGTGTATATAAAGTGAGTGTAAGTGTATATAAAGTGAGTGTAAGTGTATATGAAGTGAGTGTAAGTGTATATAAAGTGAGTGTAAGTGTATATGAAGTGAGTGTAAGTGTATATAAAGTGAGTGTAAGTGTATATAAAGTGAGTGTAAGTGTATATGAAGTGAGTGTAAGTGTATATGAAGTGAGTGTAAGTGTATATAAAGTGAGTGTAAGTGTATATGAAGTGAGTGTAAGTGTATATAAAGTGAGTGTAAGTGTATATAAAGTGAGTGTAAGTGTATATGAAGTGAGTGTAAGTGTATATAAAGTGAGTGTAAGTGTATATAAAGTGAGTGTAAGTGTATATGAAGTGAGTGTAAGTGTATATAAAGTGAGTGTAAGTGTATATAAAGTGAGTGTAAGTGTATATAAAGTGAGTGTAAGTGTATATAAAGTGAGTGTAAGTGTATATGAAGTGAGTGTAAGTGTATATAAAGTGAGTGTAAGTGTATATGAAGTGAGTGTAAGTGTATATAAAGTGAGTGTAAGTGTATATGAAGTGAGTGTAAGTGTATATGAAGTGAGTGTAAGTGTATATAAAGTGAGTGTAAGTGTATATGAAGTGAGTGTAAGTGTATATAAAGTGAGTGTAAGTGTATATAAAGTGAGTGTAAGTGTATATAAAGTGAGTGTAAGTGTATATAAAGTGAGTGTAAGTGTATATAAAGTGAGTGTAAGTGTATATAAAGTGAGTGTAAGTGTATATGAAGTGAGTGTAAGTGTATATAAAGTGAGTGTAAGTGTATATGAAGTGAGTGTAAGTGTATATGAAGTGAGTGTAAGTGTATATAAAGTGAGTGTAAGTGTATATGAAGTGAGCATCCTGTGTCTCCATGAAAGAGCTAGTAGACCTTAGCGGTTATACATTACATTTTTCCATTGCTTATAGATATTTTTACGTGTAGGAGCAGAAGCATTCAGTTGACAGCTGATCAAAGCCACAGGGGCAGAGCACTTATCTAAGTGTGTCTACATCTTTGTTGCAGTGATCAATGGGGGTCTCAGCACGTGAACTCCTACTGATGGAATCTTCTGACCCTTCTGTCACCGAGACATTGCAAACATTTTATGACACTGCAGTTACCCTTATAGCGTAAGAACTTGTCATAAATGAATAGTGCATTTAATTATAAGAAACGATGTAATACATCTTAAGCATTTCTTTTTCCTTCTCCACTTATGAAGCTGTTGTTCTGCTCTTATATACAATCTCACTGCTTATCTGCATTAGATCTGTCTCTGTATTCAGCCTCACACATACAACTCTATGAAGTAGGGAGGGGGGAGTAATAATCCCCTGCCGGCTGGTTCATGGATTTATTGCCTCATTCTGTGCTCTTCCGGCTTCTTAACTACAACCTAGCAGTGTTAGGGTAAATTCAGATGGGGTATTTCGGACCGGAACCTGAGGCGGCCTCCTTCAGGTTCCAATCCAAAATACAGGTAGCCACGACTGAATGCCGGTGTACTGCACCGGCATCCAGTCACGCTGTCCGCTCCGGATTACGCCCAATCGGGAGTGTCTTCAGGCTGAATCGCAAGGCGACTCGGCCTGAAGAATGAGTATCCGGCTTATTCCAGCTCCCAGAAAAATAAGCGAGATACTCATTCTTCAGGCCGAGTCGCCTTGTGGTTCGGCCTGAAGACACTCCCGACTAGGCTCATTCATTGGGCCTAATCCGGAGCGGACAGCGCGAGTGGATACCTGACCACCTGACCAGCTCCCATTAATTTCAATGGGAGCTGTGTTTTTGGTCAGGATTTTGAAGCGAATATGGTCTCAAAATCCTTCCCATAAATCTCTGTGTGAACTTACCCTTAAGAAGCAAGGAATAGCAGAGTGTAGCAGCAGCAATTATTTGAGTGTTTTTTCTATCCCCCCCCTCCTCTCCTCAAAAACTAATATGGCGAAAGTAACTGCCTGCAAAGTGGATCAGAATAGTAGACAGATTTCTATAATAAGATGTATTATTATTAAGTTTCTATGATCTGCTCCCTGAAAAAAAAAGCGGCAGCAGCGGCACTCCAGTACATGGGCGGAGTATAACAAAAAAGGATCGGAAATATCTGACTGCTCTGGAATCACTATTTCTAAAATGTGAATTTTTTCTAAGAGGTATGATGCAATTGCCCTTGTTAGGTGCAGAAAATGGCGAAACATAAAAAAGACGCCAAAAAAGTTGCAAAATATTTTGCAAACGACAAATGAGACCCACTATTTTCTATGAATCTTGGGCATGTTTATGAACCTGACAAAAGTAACTTTGCTGCTAAGAGCAAGCAAGCAAAAATCTAAAAAACATAAGATGTTCTGCGATTGCTTGCTATGGCAACAATACCATGTTTTCATAAATGTAGTTGATTGAGCCCTTGGATCCATGCAACTGCTGTACGTGCTCTCCGTAGTGCTCTGCGGCTGCTTGTCACATGACTTGTATGGATATCTTTGTACCTGCTGCGCATGTTGAATGATCTCCATCCTCTCCCGCAGGATTTGCGCATCTCTTTCCCGTAGTTCGCTCATGACCTGTCGCTTCCACTGTTCCACTGCAACCTTAAGCTTCTCCTGTTCTTCATCGGAAAGAAGTTGGCACATCTTGGCTCCAGACTCCTGCTGCAAGGCGTCGTATAACATGGCTTCCAACTCCAAGATGTGCTTAGTAAAGACAAAATCTGCCTCTTAGTTTTTCTCATGTCATAACTAGAGATGGGTGAATTGGCTGAGGCCTGTGATTGGGCCTTGACCTGTCCTACACTATGTTTTATAGATAGGTCCCTAGGAGCCCTGACAGTGTTATACACTATGTTTTATAGATAGGTTCCTAGGAGCCCTGACAGTGTACTACACTATGTTTTATAGATAGGTTCCTAAGAGCCCTGATAGTGTTCTACACTATGTTTTATAGATAGGTTCCTAGGAGTCCTGACAGTGTCATACACTATGTATTATAGATGGGTTCCTAGGAGCCCTGACAGTGTTATACACTATGTTTTATAGATAGGTTCCTAGGAGCCCTGACAGTATTCTACACTATGTTTTATAGTTAGGTTCCTAGGAGCCCTGACAGTATTATACACTATGTATTATAGATAGGTTCCTAGGAGCCCTGACAGTGTCATACACTATGTATTATAGATAGGTTCCTAGGAGCCCTGACAGTGTTATACACTATGTTTTATAGATAGGTTCATAGGAGCCCTGACAGTGTACTACACTATGTTTTATAGATAGGTTCCTAGGAGCCCTGACAGTGTTCTACACTATGTTTTATAGATAGGTTCCTAGGAGTCCTGACAGTGTCATACACTATGTATTATAGATGGGTTCCTAGGAGCCCTGACAGTGTTATACACTATGTTTTATAGATAGGTTCCTAGGAGCCCTGACAGTATTCTACACTATGTTTTATAGTTAGGTTCCTAGGAGCCCTGACAGTATTATACACTATGTATTATAGATAGGTTCCTAGGAGCCCTGACAGTGTCATACACTATGTTTTATAATTAGGTTCCTAGGAGCCCTGACAGTGTTATACACTATGTATTATAGATAGGTTCCTAGGAGTCCTGACAGTGTTCTACACTATGTTTTAAACCAATTCAAAGAGTGGTTGGTACCGAACTTGTTTTCCTCCCAAAACAAACTAATATAGTCTTGTGTTGAACAAGTCCAGACCATTGGCATAGTAGCAGTTTAGAACGTCCAGGATTATATAAAGTCAGAACTGCTTTTATCTACAAACAGTGCCCCGCCTCTCTATGGCCCATTATGGGTACTGAACCTCAACTCCATTCGGGGCCACTTCTAGAATGAATTTTAATGTAACATTTTGCTTTTACCTTATGAGCCTGATCCAATGATTTTTTCCGGAAGTCAAGTTCCTCATCCAGATATCCCTTCTGTCTTGTAAACAGCTCCTATAATATAAAGCAATAAGGACACCATAGAAGACGAAACCATCCACATCATAACATACAAACAATTGTAAGCCACATATCCTACTTTCTCGTTCTCGAGGTCCACCATCTTCTGCTGTAGAGCCGACTCAGTCACCTCTATTTGTTGGAGCCACTAGAAGGAGAAGGTAACAATATAGCCATAACAAGACAGATGGGTAATAGTAAGGAAAACTGGTCTCGTAGAAAACGATGGGTCACAATTTACCTTTTCCGCCAAGTTTAGGACTGTTCTGGCTTGAATGATAACCACCTGCTCTTCATTGGTCAAGTTCTAGACCCAAAGTACATGGCAGTGGTTAGAAATACATAGAAAAGACATTTTTACTAAAGAATCATCCCACCTGGATTATGAAAAACAGTAATCTTAAGGAAGGTGTATGGAGCTAGAAGAAAGTCTATGGCAATGCTATATACTGCATGGTCTGCAGTTTAGCCCCATACAATGCTAGACTTTTTCTCATTCCATGCTACCATTTTCAGTGGTGTTCAATGAAAACTTTTTATTCTATCCAATCAATCCCATGTTATTGTTGTGTAATAATAATGAATGAGCGGACTCGTCTCTCATGACTATTCAACTACCTGGAATATCAAGAGGGAGTGATCTGCACAGCTTGTCTGAGACTCAAGGGTAATGGATATTGGTGACCTATACACAAGATTGGCCATCACTATTAGATCGGTGGGAGTCTGACGTCTGGACTCCGGATGGTTCCTTACAGTGTAGTGGAAGAACTACAGCTCTACTCCTACTCCCATTCACTTGACTAGGAGCAGAACATCTCCTGACGTATTCCTTGTAGGCAGATATATCAATGGACTGGTATGTGGTCCAGGTGTTGGACCCCACCTATCAGATACTGATGGCTTATATGATGGATAGGTCATCAGTATCCACCACCTTTTCCAGTTGTCACACAATACATTAATGCCACGCCAGTCTGCCATGTTTAACGGGAACAATTGATCATCCAATATGTAAAGGGATATATATGGGGGTACCTCGATTTTAATGGCAAATATTAGGAAAAAGATGGATAAGACTCGTTGAATTTCATTTGTTAGGTTTTTTTTTCAAGGGAAATAAGCATCCAGAGTAGTCTATCAGGGACTTGTTCCCAACGACTATCTTGTGTCTGGTCAATCTTAATCTTGACTCATTGAACGCCACCTAAAATTCTCTTTTCTCATGTTGGGTGGAATTATCCTTTTAGCATAAAGCTAACATAAAGGCTATAGAATTAAGCAAAGCTTGTCATACATTCCGAAAATAGTGACCTTGCGCAAAAGCACTGCTACAGGGTGGGAATATAAACCATACAAAAATAGGCAATAGGTCTCGAGAACTTAAAGGGGTTGTCTGAGGTTTACAAAAAATTGCCAAAGTGCAGGCAATGTGATAAAAGTAAAAGAAAAAATATAATTGACCCTTCCATCCACCTCCATCCCAGCCAGTGTCCTGCTGTGATGATGGTGTCACTATGAATGATGCCTATGGTCACCTGCCAAACACTGAAGCCATGGACATAGACAGTGCTGGAGGTAAACAGAGACCCCTGCACAATGGGCGATGGTTGGTCATATGTTTTTTTTTGGTTAAGTTCTATCCAATTTCTGGAACTTTGCCAAATATTTGTAATTCCAGGACAACTCATTTATTCAAAGGGGTTGTCTCTCCAGGGTGACTCCTTTCGACACCAAATTTTAGGCAATTTGGACACCATATGAAAAAGTCTCTGGCTCACACCCCTTCTTTGCCAGTTCATTTATGGATTTTGTGATCAGCTCTTTGTCATGGACCAACTTTCCATGGCCAAAGTGGAGACCTGCCAACAAAGATCAAAGTGACAGATCCTATTCCACTGTTCAACATCTGAGATTGTCTAGGTCTATTGGCGAAATATACCCTTAGAGCAAAACATCAGCTGTATCCAAGCACCTTACCTATAATGCATGTTCTTCTTTTGTTAAAAAAAAGTAAGCTACATAATAAGCGCACCCTGGTGATATATGGTATGCACGCCTGCCATGGAGACACATGACACAGCTAGGGCATGCAATTTAGAAAGTGGACATACACTTACGGCGTTATCCCCTAGAATGTCCAGCTTCTTCATCAGCTCGCAAACAATGATGTCCTAGGAGGAGGAGGACACGTGTCAGTATAGAGGATGCATTTCATATCCATATAGAAGATCAGAGAAGAGACATTGCTGTACTTACTGTCACCCCTTCAGCTTCACAGTAAACCTGTAGAGGGCTCTTCCCTTCTGGAAAGGGGATGAGGTGGAAATTGATATTCGGTGACCTCCGTTCTCTCTCCTAGAAGTAGAAGAAAGAAGTTTATTTCTCTATCTAATCAAGTATCTAGTGATAACCAGGCGACCCCATAAAGATATTTCCTTATAAGAAGCATTTGCATGATCCTAGATACTTGGATGAACAGAACCACCAAGGATGTATCTAAATGCTCACGATCCTCTTGCATAAGCTCTGCTTGGGTTCCCCAACACAACCTCTATCACACCCCATCCATATATTTTAGCGCCATTTCCCTTTTCTTTCTGGATCCAAAGTCTAGATAAATAAATGACAATGAAAAATAAAATGAAAGCTCTTTCTAGAGTCCTCACTTCAAGCTCCAGGATCCTAAACTCCAGAAGTTCGTTCTGGTCTTTCGCATCCTGGACGTCATGCTTGAGTTTGGCTTCGTCAGTCTCCATTTGTTTGATCTATGATGGGATATAAAGAGTTAATCATATACACGAATGTAATTTTGCATAATTCTTTGTATATATTTATAGTCATGAGAAAAACATAGTCCACCCTCCTTGTATTATATGGTTTTATGTAACAGGCCATAATACAATAAAGAACCAGTGTGAAAAATCTGCAAGTCTGACCATCTCAATTAAAGATGTTTTGGTAGTTTGCTGTCCTAGAGCTATTATCAATGTGCCAAGACAATGCCAAGGAGGAAAGATATCAGCAATTAACTAATTGTTGATGCTCATCAATCTGGGAGGTGTTATAAGGCCATTTTGAAACAAGCTGATGTCCATCATTCTACAGCGAGAGATTATTAAGTAGAAAACATTCAAGAATGTTGACAATCTTTCCCGAAGTGAAAGTCCAAGAAGATTCAATGAAAGGTCAGACTAGCAATGCTCAGAGGAAATGCAAAAATCTAAGAGCTTCAGACCTCAGGTAGTATGATAAATGGGCAAGGTCACAATAGGACACTTAGAAAAAGACTGTAGAAGGGTTACCAGGGAAAAGCCTAAAAGGAACATGCTGTCACGGGTTAGAGAGGTTTTCCCATGAACATAACCATATTTAAATGTGTAAACACTTAAAATGGAAAAAGGTTTGCAAACAATTCAAAATTTTGAAGAGTTTTATATATTTTTTCTAGCCATCTTTTTTTGGTTGCCAGTGGATATGACCATTAATGCTGGATCTTCCTAGGGTCCCAGCCATGATGTCCATATTGTGTCCGGGTTATCTTCTCACACATGTAGTGTCCCCTCCTGATAACCAGCCATGATGTCCTTATTGTGGCCAGGTTATCTTCTCATACATGTAGTGTTCTCCTGATAACCAGCCATGATGTCCTTATTATGGTCAGGTTATCTTCTCATACATGTAGTGTCCTCCTGATAACCAGCCATGATGTCCTTATTGTGGTCGGGTTATCTTCTCATACATGTAGTGTCCTCCTGATAACCAGCCATGATGTCCATATCGTGGCCGGGTTATCTTCTCATTCATGTAGTGTCCTTGCCTGATAACCTGACTTCATGGCTGGATTTCTGACAAGTCCCAGACCAAAGAAAGTTCCAGCATTCATGGTCCTATCCATTGGCCACCAATCAGGACAACAGACTACCCACTACCGGTGGGTCGAGAAAACTTTGCAAATTTTTTAATTAGTTATATTTACAAAAAAAAGTTTAGCTTTTAATTGTCCACAAATTTTAATATGGGAAAGCCCCTGTACGTTTGCAAAGCTACAACTGAACAAACCACAAGACTTCTAGAACAATGTCACCGTCAGGTCACGGCCTCTCCTCGACATCTTACTTTATCGACGAGTTCCTGATTCCGTTTGTAAAGCGCTTGCTTCTCCTCTATCCATTTCATGTCCTAGGAAAAAGAGGAGACAAACGAATTAACTTAGTGAAAACATTACCCGGGAAGCCCTTGAGAGGGCGCCATGGAGCACATTTCACAAAAAGATTCCTAAGTGCTTGCTTTATCCTAGAAGATTTTCCGGTCTTTTCTTAGCGCTGGTTTCTATTGACTTTTCACCTGGTTTTGTTAAAAAAAAACAAGCAAACAAAGCAGACAATCATAAAGGGGAAGAGAAGTGTCACCCCGCAGCTACACATGAAAGCTGCTATTATTCCTCAATTGTTTACTTTGACGGAAGTGCTGAAATTTCTATTTTGTTTCACATTTTTTGCTTTTTTTGTCTATCTACAATACTGGTGTTTTCAAACACTATAGTATGAGCAAGCAATCTGTTATGAGCAAGCAAACTGTTATGAGCAAGCAATCTGTTATGAGCAAGCAATACTCCTAATGTTATATTGTCTATGGAAAAGCCTGTGTATTGGGTATAAATACATGTGTGAATATTGCTGTATTTATCGAAAATGTGGGGGTGCAAACCAAAAATAACCAAAGTATATGTTATCATGCAGTCGACATGTTACACCAGCCATTTACGTTATCGGGGCTGCCATAGACATATGGAAATCACTAGATTGTCTACGTTCGACCCCCTTCCCTCTCCACCTGCTGTGTGTACGTCCTTGTAATTGTATTACGTGACAGCCTGTTCTAGAAAGCAAAGTTTTATCCTAGAAGATTCATTTGGAAAGCTTTGATCACAACCATGTTTCAGTCTGATCCTTCTAATGTCAAAGCCATATTAAGCGCGCCAGTGTCGGACGCCTTTGTAGACGTGCGGTTTGATCAACAAGAGCAGAAAATGAGGAGAGTGATGACGTGCGGGGTAATACATGAGCATAAAACACAGATAACCCAAATTTTCTTAGCATTGGTCAGGGTCTCTAGTTACAGGGCTTGGGAAGAGAGTATAGAGAGCCTAGATAGGACTCTGACCACATCATTGACAATAGATAGTGGAGACTCTTCCTCTCCCTCCTCATTATACACATAGTATGCCCATAACACTCCCCCGTAGGAGTCAAAAAGCATCAAGATTTTTGCCCCATGATACAAAGAAAATAGAAGATATCTTGATGAGAAAATATTCAAGACACTCCAAAAATTCTGTAACCTATTAAAAATATTTGATGCCCAAGTCTCACCTGACCTTGCTCCGACATGGCTTTCTCCAGGTCTTCTATCCTTGTTTGATAGTGATAGATATCGGCTTGTAGCTGCTCTCGAGTCTGTGGGGTATATGTGCAATCAATATATTAATCCTTTACAATGCATCACAACAATGTCCAATCCAACATCAGAGCAGGGCACTCATACGCAAGCAAAATTGGTGGGATCAGTCAAGATACATCTCACACATGGGACGCTTTAGCAGAAGTTCTGGAAGCCATCTTCCATAACTGCTTCTACCTGTAGTGGTGGAATCTTCCTGCCCTGTGCCCTTCCTGGACTCTCCAGTCAATTTTTCTTTAAAAAAAGCAAAAGAACAGAAAAAGAATACCTTGACCTCCCGTTCTGCATCTAGGGTTCCACCAACTTGTTCTTGCAGGAGTGCGTATGCACGTTGCAGTGCCTGGTATTCCATGGTCAACTGGCGGAACCTCAATTCGGTCTCTTCCTTAGCCATGCCCTATCATGATGAAATTAAATGGCAACAATAGATTAATTTTGTACATTTTAAGTGAATATATATATTTTTTTAAATTATTGGCAGTTTTTTAGGATAAAAAGTTTCCTCTAACCCTTTCCCACACCTTAAGGTACAAGTACAGAGGAGCGATGGAGTTGGTCCATGAGCTGTTCTCACACCACCGCCTATGGGATGATGGCTGGTTATAGTGGTCTGCACTGGAGTACTCCAATACATTAATGTTTAAAGAATGGCTCAGCCATTAAAGGGATTTTATCATTAGAATCATGTTTTAAGCTAAACCCACGTCGGAATAGCCTTAAGAAAAGCTATTCTTCCCCTCCCTTTAGAGGTCTTCTCTGCACCCCCGTTTCTCAGTTACGCTGGCCATTTTCCTGTGGCCTCTCCGTTTGGCCACAGGTAAATCGAGATAAACATGCGCAGTGGGAGCAGTCGCCATTTTCCTGTGGCCCAACAGGAAAGAAGAGGCGGAGGAGCCGAACAAGAAGGCGGCGGCACTGGATAGTTTTCTCACAGCACTGCAGATGCCCCCAGTGTTGTGAGAAAACTAAATTAGCAAATGGACGAAAACCAGGATATCTAAAGAATGGTGGCGCAGAGAAGACATCTAAAGGCTATTCCGACGTGAGGTTAGCTTAAAACAAGATTCTAATGATAGAATCCCTTTACATATCTGGAGGGGTCTGACACCCAGGCCTCCAGCTGATCAGCACTTTAAAGAGGCTGCAGCATTTGGGTGTGCTTGGTATCACAGCTCAGCCAATTCATGGGAATGGGACTGAGCTGTGATCAGGCCATGAGACCGATCAATGGAATATACATGGGCTGAGAAGGCCTGATCCACAGGGTGTCCACGGTGCTGAACCCCATGGATAGGTTATCGATTTAAAAATCCTTTAAATTAAAACTAAAAAGTTCCCACAAAAAAATAAAAAATTTCAGTAAAATTTTAAATCAAGGTAAAATTAACTAAATATCCATGTGCCATAAATGCCAAAAGTAGGTGTGTCCTTATTGGGCTAGTTTAATACACTAATAAAATGCGGTCACCTCTTCCACATCCTCATCCGGAGTACAAGGCGTGCGGTCTGTTTGGTAAGAGATTGAGGAACCATCAGAATCCAGAGATGCTTCTTCATCATAACCAAAAAAGGTTTCCACCACCGGCTAGAAGTTATAAATGGAAAATATGTTACTGGATGGATTTTGTGAAAAAAAAAAATGGTAGTGGGGCAGATTTGGACAAAAGACGGAAGTTATGAAAATGTGATCTGTCTGGGTATTCATCCCCTATATATTTATGGATGTGACTGGAGTATAAGACCTGATGTAACAGCAGAATAGTGACTGCAGCTCTGGATGTGACTGGAGTATAAGACCTGATATAACAGCAGAATAGTGACTGCAGTATAAGACATGACGTACAACAGAATAGTGACTACATATATACTCCAGTCACATCCAGATCTGTAGTCACTATTCTGCTCTTACATCATCACTTATACTCCAGTTACATCTAGAGCTGCAGTCACTATTTTCAGCAGACAATATGCTAATGAAGCTCTCAACTGTCAGGTGGGCGGCCCCAGACTGTCTGCACCCACCTGATAGTAGAGAGCTTCATTATTGGGTGCTGAAATCAAGAGCACCGATTGATCAGGTGTGGCGGGGCCTGGGAAAAAAAATTCCACTTGTGCCGAAATCAACAGTGGCAGCTATAGAAGGATGCAAAAGGTCACCTTTAAGAAAATTCCCTCATTCTATTTGTGCAACATAACTAAGTTACTACCGTATATACTCGAGTATAAGCCGAGTTTTTCAGCACAGTTTTTGTGCTGAAAAAGTGCTCCTCGGCTTATATTCGGGTTATTACGGTAATTTTCTGCTAGCAGGCCAAGATAGCAGACTCCGCCCCCCCACCGCTCCATCACACGCCGGGTGACGTAGCCACGTAAACTCAGGCCCGCACCCGGCATGTCCGCTTCCTGCCCTGCTAGCAGAAGTACCATAAGTACTTCTGCAGATTTTAATGTACAGCATCGCCGCGCTCCTGGCAGGAGCGTGGCGATGCTGTGGGCCCCGGCACCCGCCGCGGTGTTGGAATGCCGGGTCGGGATGCCGGGCTGTAAACGTAATGGCGCCGCTCTGCAGAGCGGTCGCCATAGAAACCAGCACCTCCGCTGTAACGCTTACAGTAGAGATGCTGAAGCTTATTCCTGCGATCTCTGATTGTAGGCATAAGCTGTGGCATCTCTGCTGTAAGCGTTACCGCGGAGGTGCCCTCCGGAGATGTCCTCCCCCCTCCTAGTTCAAAATTAGCCCCCGGGGCCGGTGCCCACCGGCCCCATACCTTTAAAGTTGCAGGCCGGCTCCTGCGCAGCGAGCTCACAGTAGCCGACCTGTTCCTAATGAAGGCTCCCAGGCCTGTCATCGCTATATTACTATTACGGCTGGACTATGACCAGCCGTAATAGTAATGTAGAGAATCTCCCATAGACGGCAATACACTTGTATTGCCGTCTATGGGACTTGCAATCAAATGACTGCAGGTTCAAGTCCCCCAGGGGGGGGCTAAAAAAAGTTTAAAAAAAATAAAATAAATAAAAGTTCACAGCGGGTTCACACCAGCACCTGATCTCAGTTATGCAGGTTTCCGTTTTCTGTCAGCAGAAGACAGAAACCGACATTCAGTGTCTGTGGGTGAGCCGTCTTCTGCTGCCCATGGCGAAACCGTTTTGTTTTTTGTTTTTTACTGGACACAAAGTCCTGCATGTCCGACTAAAAAAAAAACAAAAAAAAACTGTTTCAATGCGGAGAGCAGAAGACGCTCACTGGCGGACACTTTTCAAACCCATGAATGTTTCTCGGGCAGGAAACGGAAACCTGCATAACTGAGATTGGGCGCTGGTGTGAACCTGCCCTCAAAGTAGAAAATGACTGTGAAACACAAACACATTAGGTATCCCTGTGTCTGACAGTGCCCGGTCTACTGAATATCACTATATTCAGGGATCTGCAGTGCTTCTATTCCGTCGGGAAGGGGTTAATAGGAGCACTGCAGATCCCCTATAGTCAGCCAGGCTGAATTCCAAGTGGGGGTAAAAAACCCAATCCTCAATCTCAGGGAAGGGGCAGACAGACAACCAAAACACCCCCTCCCCTTTCCCAGCACTTACTGCACCCAAGAACTAATTTTTGAAATTTTCCAGTAGCTGCTGCATTTCCCCCTAGGCTTATACTCGAGTCAATAAGTTTTCCCAGTTTTTTGTGGTAAAATTAGGGGGGTCGGCTTATACTCGAGTATATACGGTAACTAAATTTCGTTTTTGTTTTTTTTTACTGAGCAGAATAAAAACTGGATTTTGTCACATAAGAGGTACAGCAGTAAGTAAAGGTGCCAGCGGGGGCTTCATTCTATTGGAATTCCTGCTGTTGTTACTTAGTAACAGTGAAAATGTTTATTTGTTGGAAATACTGGAGCCAAGTAGATGAGGATTGTGTACAAACATCTTATACACCGTATCCTGAGACTGGTCACAAATCTGGAGGAGACTCCTTGTACTATGTACACATGACTTACAATGACGTATCTTATTATATCACCTTCCACAATATGCCATATCACTGGGCTATGCCATCACTTGGGGTTGGTTGGTTGTTTTGCCTTCCTGTGGATCAACTCCGTATTCTTATAGATTGGACTTGATGGCTTTGTATCTATATCCAACCTTATCAACTACATCACCATGTCTTTCATGTAGGAAGTAGACAACCACTGTAATGGCCACAACACTAAACCTTCACCCCAGAATCAGTGGGGGTCCTATCAGTCAGACCCCCATCGATGGCATATTTTGTATCCGAGCTGGAAATAACCCTTTCCTAGGCCACTAGACCATCAGCGAAACAGCAGCCCAGGAAAGCCATACAGATTGTCGCAACGACCGGAGGGTAAAACATCCCATTCTAATATTTACAGAAGTCAAAGGGTCCATACGAGATGGAGAGAGATGGATGCGACACTTCTATAGAGCACCATTTCCAGGCGTTGCTGCTTCTCGATGCTTAGAGACTGAACGGTTTGTCCTAAATCATCTATTCTGAGCAGAAATCTTTAGAAATGGAGAAGTATTTTACCTTAGGGAGTTTCGTCATTTTTTTCCGCTGCTTCCTAAATCTTAAAAGCTTTTCTCGGTCCTGCAGATAAAAATTAATTGCACGGTTAGAAGTCGCTTTCCAGTATGTGACTGGCATGAGAAGTCTAAGACGTATATATTATTGGGGCTGCCAATTACTACCTAGCGTGGGAACGTCCCTGGGTATTTCAGTTCCCCGCAGCAGCCCTGCCAACAGGTATATTCTGCATTATGTCCGCCTCTGTACGCTGTACTATTGGCCACATGAATAGCTCTATGACACTTATATAATAAGAATTTGCTGTAGTTATACTTTTAACCCCTTCCTGCCCATATAATGTAGTAGCTGGAGCGAGGGACATTACTGCGCCTCTGTGTGCACTCTATTATAGCGAATTATACAACCTCGCCTCTAGTACTTACAATGACGCTCTTCACATAGCCCGCAGTTTCCAGGGTCTATAAGGAAAGACAAAGACTTCATCAGAACAGTCATAACATTGGGTCTGCAATTGTACACAATGTATCAAGCAAATTGCTATAATGTCTAATACTGTTACCTACCTCTCCTGGGCTCCAGTGCACTCCCAGCTGATGTTGTCCATCTTCAATGATGGAAAAGACATCACTGGACCCAGGCTTGTGTGGCAATGCATAAGGACGCAAGCCCCGGCCCCAGTGACGTCACCAAGTAGGCCTGAAGCCTTCCGGATCCCAGGAGAGGTAAGTAACAGTGTTTTTATGTTCCCTCACCTCTCCTAGTCCTCTGATCAGTATACTCAGGTGGTCTGAAAAGAGTATAATGATAGTGGCGTTTGTGGGGTTCGCGGGCCTGTGGGCTCACTTACCAATCCCGGCTCCTGCTCACAGCCACATCTGCATAAGGGGAATATCTATCCATCCATCTATCTATCTCCTATCTATCTCCTTTCTATCTATGTGTGTTAATGTATATATTTATTTATTTATAGAGCTTTTACCTTAGAAAGTTCATCAATAATTATTTGTTGTTCATTAATCTGCAGCCTTAGGAAGTCAATTTCCCTTTCTTCTCGGCTTTGGTCAAGATCATTCAGAGAGCTTGGTCTTCTTATAGTGCCAACTTTTTGTCTCTATATAATGATATAAAAATATGTAACATAAAAAATACATATGGACATACATTTAAATAAAGAAAAACCATAAACTAAAACTGTAACCTATAAGATAGATAAATATATGTTGTAAGTTATTTCTTATAAATAAACTGTAACACATAATGGTAAGAGATCTTCCATACAGATTCACACTTGTGCTTGGGTTTCCACTTGAGGACCCCAAAAATGGAAACCCAAACTGCTTAAAAATAGCGGTTACCCCCAGAAACCCATCCACTATGGGTTTCCTCCTGAAAAATGCAGAGAGAAAAGTCCTGCTCACAGAGAGTCTCAGATGTCACATTTGAGTTTTCCCGTTACTCACCATTTCTATATTTTCTTGTGTTAAAAATTTTAATTTGTTTTCCATGCGGCGCAGCGAGTGGGACATTTCCTCATTCTTCCGACTAAGGCGTTTATTCTTGTCTAGAATTGGTTTATATTGACTTTCTGCTTCTCGGAGGCGTTTTAGCTGGAACACAAAAGTAAGGAGAGAGAGAGAACATTGTGCACCCGTACACACCACTATAGCCCCGAGACAGTAAATTTTCATTGCCCGAGATCTGAAGGAAAAACGTTCACCTTCCTTCTAGCTCCAAAATGAATCTTATTCTTCACTCCAGTTATTAGGGGGTTAAAAATTCCAGACCTCTATGGGAAGAACCTCGGGGAATCAAGGACATCCATACCATAGAGGTCTTCCATCATATTGCTAGACGTAGCTAACAAAAAGTGGAAAATTGGCCCAATGGTTACGTAAATTTTTTGGGAAAATACAAGATTAACATCTTTTGTCCAGGGGGGCCAAAACTAAACTCCATACTGGAGGAAATATGGGTATTTGCTTTTTGTTTTCAATGTGTCACTGCTTGACTTGCTAACACACAAGTGCATGATATTTCCTAAAGATCAGTTCATTGTCTAGTAGCCAAATCTTAACATCCACAGCCAGTTTTAGGTTGGGGTTGTACATGCTAATGCCAGACCTATATCAATATCTGACCAGTTGATCAGAGCTTCAGTTTCTGTAAGAATATTAAGGATATTAGGATATTAAAAATATGATGTATCCATTATGATCCACCATAATCCATTAGGATCCACCATAATCCATTAAGATCCATCTTGCAAAGCAGGTATTTGCTACACTGGCCATCAGAGAACACCTGAAACCTAGTAGAAAAGAGACTGAGACTGTATTGTAACAGAATAAAAACTTTACAAAAAGTAGAGTAACTGTGCAGGGCTTGTTTGTAGTCCGTAACAGTCAGAATGTTGGTGTAGTTTGCTATTCTACCACCAGTGGCCGCTGATTCTCACTCTAAACTATTGTGTTGCACTTCCACTCCTCACCACTGGAGGCTGCGGTGTTCATTCTAGGAATTGCCTTTAACATACAGTACAGACCAAAAGTTTGGACACACCTTCTCATTCAAAGAGTTTTCTGTATTTTCATGACTATGAACACATGTGGAATTATATACCTAACCAAAAAGTGTTACACAAATTAAAATCTGTCTTGTATTCTAGGTTCTTCAAAGTAGCCACCTTGGCCCTGGCGGACAGTCCCTCTAGATTAGCTGACTATCTTGTGGATTGCCATCTCCCTCGCCTTTCTTCCTCCGCTTTAGCTTCTCTGAATTCTCCCATTACATCCGAGGAATTGACGGATGTTCTCAAGGACCTCCCCATGGTAAATCGCCGGGTCCAGACAGATTTACTTATTATTACTATAAGGTTTTCCAGAACGAGCTCTCTAGTCATCTCCTGACTCTCTTTAATTCCTTTCTTTCAGGCTCTCCGATCTCTCCCTCAATGTCTGGCTCTCTCCTTACACTGATCCCTAAGCCAGGTAAAGACCCCCAGCACTGTGCTAATTACCGCCCAATAGCCTTATTAAATACTGACTTACAGCTCTTTACCAAACTCTGGCCAATAGACTTAATGCTTGGCTCCCTCTTCTTATCCACAAAGACCAAGTTGGCTTCGTACCCTGCCGTCAAGGTTGCGACAATACTAGGAGGGCTGTGGACTTAGTGGACCATAACTCTATCCCGGCACACCTTCTGAGCTTAGACGCCGAAAAGGCCTTTGACTGCCTCAACTGGTCATTTATGCAGGAAACCCTGAAAGCCTTCGGGTTTTCAGGACCTTTTTTGGCGGCTATTCCCACCCCTCGGTGGCGATCAGCCTTCCCCACGCTTCCTCCTCCTCTATCTCCATCCAGAATGGCACTCGCCAGGGGTGTCCTCTTTCCCCTTTGATCTTTGCCTTGTGCATAGAGCCCTTGGCAGCCAGGATTCGCCGTGATCCTGTTGTTAAAGGGATATGGGTCCGGGACATGGAATTTAAAATAGTCTCTCTTCGCTGATGACGTTCTCCTTACTCTCCCCTCGCCTCACACCACTCTTCCCAATCCTCTGCGCCTTCTAACAACGTATGGCGACCTCTCGGGGTATAAGGTGAACCCTTCAAAAACCGAAGCGCTTGCTCCCTCTCAACATCCCGCACGACAACCTTGTGCTCCTTTGTTCTAATTTTGACTTTCAGTGGCGCTATCTTCCATCCACTATTTGGGGATTCAGATATCTCCCTCCTATCATACGCTTTACTTGGCGAATTACCCACGGCTGTTTCGCGACTTGCGGGCTCTCTTAGATAAATGGCAACCCCTACCAATCTCCCTACTGGGGAGGATCGCTGCGGTTAAAATGACCCTTCTTCTGAAACTATTATACTACTTTGAGATGCTCGCCATTGCAATCCCGCAAAACAACCTTCAAATTTTACAGAAAGCGATCTTTATATTTATATGGCAGGCCAGATGCCACCGTATCCCTCGGTCGGTTATATTGTCTGGGAGGGAGTCTGGAGGTTTGGCGGTCCCAGATATTCTGCACTATTACTGGGTGACTCACCTGCGCTGTATTCCATTTTGGGCCTCTGCTCTGGCATACACTAAGTGGGTGGAGAAAGAAAAGCTTTGGCTGGCTCCCATGCAGCCCAATGCTTTCCCTCCACTCCTCCCTCCCCCTACATGCTTGGCCCCATTCGCTTTACTCATTCGATATGGTCTACATGTAATGCTAAATTTTTTCTGGCGTCCCCATGCTCCTCCATGGCATCTGTATTGTATAACCCCCTCCTCCCTGACAGTCTTTCTCCCGCTTTGGTTCAAGTGTGGTCCACAGCAGGCCTCTTCCGAATTGCTGACATGACAGACCCATTGACTCAGGTCCTTTGACTATCTAGTGCCTAACTCGGGTCTACCTCAGACTGAGTGGCTCCATTACTTCCAAGTAGTCCACTTTGTCCGCTCCCTTCACAGCTCCATTAAAGTCTCTCGTCCCACTCCATTCTAAAGGATTTGCCGTGCTGGCACTTCTACAAGGGGCCTCATATCCTCCGTGTATCAGCTTCTTGTCTCTCAGACGACTGGTTCTCCTATTCAGCATCATTATATGGCCAAATGGGAGGAGGCGTTGGGTATCCCCATTTCAGTGGCAGATTGTCTGGTCTCGTGCACAAAAATCATCTCAATGTGTTACTTTTAGGGAAACACAATACAAACTTCTGATGCATTGGTACCATACCCCAGCTCTTCTTCATGCTTTGAACCCTGCTCTTTCATCCAGATGCTGGCGTTGCAATGCCGCGGTAGGTACGCTATTCCACATCTTTTGGTCTTGTCCTCTTGTCCTGGGTTTCTGGGAGGAGGTGAAAGCCATGACCGACGCTCTCTTTATGCAGGGGTTCCCTTTAGACCCTCTCCTGTATTTATTGAACCTCCCTCCCAGACAACTAGGTAGCAAGACTTCCAGACTTTTCTAGCACCTCTGTACGGCTGCAAAAACCTTTATTGCCAAGCATTGGAGGAGTGGAAACCCCCCCCCCCCTCATGGGTGTAAATAGGGCAAAACAGAAAATAAAATGGCTTCACATTGGTACAGATCGGTCATCTATGTTAAAGGTAATTCCTAGGATGAACAAAGCTGCCTCCAGTGGTGAGGAGTGCAAGTGCAACACAATAATCCAGAGTAAGAAACAGCGGCCACTGGTAGTAGAATAGAAAACTACACCAAGATTCTGACATTAACCATGGAGACACAAATCTATTCTTGGTATTGGATCATACATAATCTCTCCATTCCAACCTCTTTCTCTATTCCAGCACTTTTAACCCCTGAAATTACATTTCCTTCTAGGTTACGTCTACATAATAGAAACATGAAACACATACCAATTCATTCCTCTCTTCTGAAAGTAAAGCATTGCGGTCTTCCAGTTTCCGAATAATTGCACTTAATTCTGCAATTTTTAGTTGAAAGCGGCGTGCATCCTTTTCATCCAACTGCTGTTCCTGAAACAAAGATCCACTGCAAATAACTGGAAATTGAAGGAACGACAAGAGCTTTCAAGTGAGGACAATGATCACCAAAGGTCACCAAGATCCCACAAAGATCAGACCATTACAGCGCAAGAGGCACAGACGAAGCATGTCTGAGTGAGAGAGAAATGTAAGCACAAAGAAGCCACGGACGTCACATGAAAGTAACAATCCTGCCACTATAGTATATAAACCAGACTGTGTACACATATGGTACATACATGTTACATATCTGCACATTACTCACCCAAAGGCTTTTCTATTCTGCAACAGCAAAATGATTGTTATCACCAAATACAGCTGCCCCTAGTGACCAAGGATCCACCACCCTCCCGAATCCACCAAACCAGCCATGTATACTGGTTGCACATGTACATGACCCATAAGGTGGTCAAAACTGGTAATGCAGCTCCAAGACTCAAACCAATTTCATCATACAACTGGTGCAGGAGAGACTTTGGGTTAACAACCCCAATAAGCAGGTTGTTAAGCGAAAAAAGCAAAAATAAAAGAGAAGAATCGATGACTCTAAAAACTAGATTTGCAACTTAAAGTAGGATAAAGAAAGCCAAGAGATACTGGTCAATATTAGAGGCAAATAAAGGAATAACGCACACAATACTGAAGCAGAGAGAGAAGCTTGGCATGATCGTTATGATACAGGAATTATGACAGGTTCTATTTCAAGGGCATGTTAAAAAAAAAAAAAAAAAGGGGGGGGGATAAGTAAAATTAGAAAAAGTGCTTGCATGTATCCATTTTAAAGTAGGCCTCTAGTAATAGAAAAATTGTTCCCTGGTTTAAAATAAGCCTGAATGTAGTAAAATGCTAATGAAACAACTTAGCGAAAGCTTTATTATAAAGTTATGTGCTCTCCTCTGGAGCGCTGACCACCTCTCTGCTCCTTTGTTGCATCCAGTGCTTTTTCAAACTCACAATGCAAATCTATTATAGACTCAATCTGTCTCCCATACACTTGCATTGTGACTTAAACCTCTTGGTCCTTCAGAAAACACTGTGTACATCAGAGAAGAGGTTAGTGATACAGAGGGGATCATACAACTTCACAATAGAGCTGTCAGTAAGTTATTCAGTAACAGTATAGCGCACAAAGGCTCAGTCTCAATTTTTTTTTTTGGTAGGGGGTTATTGGAGAGCTTCTCAAAATCAAGTACAAGACAGATTGCCTTGTGTTGGTATATAATGTTTGTCATATGGGGTTCACTTTTATGGGAGTTCCTAAGTTGCTGAATCCTAGGAAATATAAAAACTATGAAAAAAGTGAAGTCCTATAGTTCCTTATAGTAGAAAATGTTGTAAAATACAAGAAATCTTCCTTAGAAACCAACTACTAAATTCCATATAGACAGCAGGCGTCACTTAGTCTTTATGTTGCTGGGTCGGCGTGTGTTAAAATAGTAGAACTAGGAAAAGTCAGGAAACACTTATCCCCTACACGCCTGGACAGATTACACCTACATGAATTATTTATCATGTCCGCATAGATAATGTACAGGGAATCTACTTTTCCGTTTCAATGGTTTTCCCTATTGAACAAAATCCAGGCTTACGTTAAATGTGCTGAGATATATCATTCATATCTTATAAGACATCTCTAGGAGTTGCTTTATAGCATGTGATGGCTACTTAGCTTTGTCTGTCCATTTTAATAAGATGTAGTTTACGATTTCCATAGTGACTTGTAAATCAAGACCAGGTTTTCATTGAGTTCCAACCAAGAACATATACACCATAGAGGGAGACCGTCCCAGTTGGTTCCAAACTTTTTGGAACTTAGTGGGAAACACCGGTGTTGGGCTATACTCTCAAGGGGCTATGGAACTTGTCCAAGATTTATGGAAAGGGTAACAAGGTTATCCATCCTGGTACTAAAATGAGGAACCCAGGCAAAGTCCAATGCAAGCAACTGCTAGGGCTTCAACTCACAATGGGTTAATTTTAGACAATTTTAGATATGATAGAAAAGTATAGGCAAAAAAACTTAAAGGCTAAGTCCATGAACCAACCATTCAAACCAACTTTTTCTTTATAGCTCCAGTTTGTCTAAAAATCTTTAAAATAGACAAGATTTTTTGTTTCTATAGGACATGTGTATATCTATGTATGTATGTATGTATATACGTAAGGAAACAGGCTATAAATGACCTCATTTTATCTTGCTGTCAAACTCTTTCCCATCTGATCCCTTCTTCTTCACCCACCTTCAAAATGCATACAAGCTACTTGCATTGATTGCTCAGGAATGGTGGGGGCTAGAAGAAAAAAATCCAACTGTGCAGGAATCAGTGGTGAAGCGACCTATTGAATGATGCTAAAATACTAGAAGTACAGTAAATAAGCAAGGATTAGGAATCAGACTGCATTGAGGGTTGGTTTGTAGTCTGTAACCATGAAAACACATAGATCTTTAAAAAATAGGAATTTTTAAATCCAGACTTCTTGCACCTAGTTCTCGGTGCACTAAGGAACAGAACAAGTAAAATAAAACAATCATAAAATTGAAAATGTTAAGACAATATGAAAAAAAAACAAAGCAAAAAAACCTCAAATCAGGCCAGCAAGAAGTCTATGGGACATCAGGAGAATGGATTCTTAGCCAGCGACAAATAATACATTCTTACAGGGCTCCCAGAATGATCAGAAGCTTCTCCTGCACCACTTGCACAAGGAAATTCTCTCTTTGGGCTACTTAGATGGCGGTCAGACTCTTTGAACTGGACAAGTTGTTCATCTAAAGCCTCCTTTTGGAGTTGAAGTCTTTGAGCATGCCCGGACTGAACACCTAACTCTTTTTCCAACATGTAGACTGATCTGTCTTTAAATTTAATTTCATCCATCTATAAGGAGAACAGAAGAGACATCACTTGTATGCAGCTGTACTGGGTGATTAAACCACTAAAAACCCATTGAAAGTGAATATTTCACCACTTCCACCAAATTCCCTTTACAGTCAATATTTTACCCCTTCCACCAACTCCAATTCGTTGCATTGTTTCGTAGACGCTGCTCCACTGATTCTAGCACAGTTGGAATTTTTTCTCTAGCCCGCACTGTTCCTGAGCAATCAGTACTGGATATGTTGTTATAAGTGGACAGTATTGGAGATCTGGATCATGCCCCCTTGTCTGCACTGTCTGAAGACCACCCACCTTCTAAATGCATACAAACTACCTGCATTGATTGCTCAGGAATGGTGGGAGCTAGAAGAAAAATTCCAACTGTGCAGGAATCAGTGGTGAAGCGCCTATTGAATGATTCAAATAACTGGAATTTGTGGAGGTAGTGAAAGGTCCTCTAAAGATCATACATCCTCAAAAGACCTATCCGCTCTCCAGAAAATATTTGCGTTCCTTATGGCCTATCAGTTCTGCAGCAGTCCGTCCCTCTGTTATTCTTCCTGGAAATGCCTTAATGCAATTAAATTGACAACTAGATGTTATCATTTGCCTTGTTAATGGTCAGTGTCCTTACAAAGTAAAACATACAGTAGCCAGATCTGACAGTATTAGACTGTGTAGGGGTACACCCATTTGACAAGAGGAATGGTAATGCCCAGTTGTTAAATTACTTATACATTTCCCAGAAGGAACAACAGCGTGACATCACAAGTGGCCTGCTCCAGAACTGAGCGAGCATTTGCTATATCAAACATTTCAGAAGAAGTGGTGGGTCATCTTTATAGGTTCACACACGTATATTTTATTGTTATACACCTATGAGATGAGCAATAGATTAAAGGGTTAATATAAATATCTTTGTCTTCTCAAGTTGAATAATCATATGGACCAAGTATTTGCTCATTGAAGTTGCGTTTAATGACTTTTATTGCCACATTTTGCAGATTTAACAAATAAAACAACTATCCATTTCTCAAATATTCAGTATATTCAGTGTACATTTACTCCTAGTCATAACAATGGGCACACAAGTTTTAGAATGTGACCTAGAGGTGTATGTGACTTTCGCTATGTTCACACTAGTGTTTGGATCCCAACGATGGAAGCCCTATCCTCTTAATAAGTGGTTACACATGGAAGTTACGCAGATCCCATAGACTATAATGGGGTCTGTTGGGTTTCTGCCCAGTTTCCGTTGTGTGAATTTTCTCTTGGCGGTTTTAAGTGGGATGTAGGACGGATTCTCGTGCAGAGACTGGAACGGTAGTGTGATCCTAGCATCATACTGCACAAAAGTCTCAGGAAATAATGTAGTTCTGAAAGTCACTCTCGCACATCCAAAAGGGGCAGACAATTCTATCAAATCCCATCCATACCTTAAGGAAAGATACATAAATATCCATGCCGATTATACCTACAGAAATGGCGGCACTTTCACTATTGGTATAACGGAACCAGAAAGTCCGCAGAGGTTTCCTGTGAAAAGCACTGTGGGAAAAACCACGATGCGTTCCCGCCATAGTTTTTCCCACAGGTCTTTTTTTTGCTGCGGCCTGCTACATGGGGCCTTGGCCTCAAGACTTAAAAAAGTAGTTCCATGTTCTAATGCACATATTCCAATTGTGGGAACTTATGGACAAATTGCTCGTGGCTCATTTTTAGCCCAAAATGCAGGTCAGTAAATAAAATAAATTGCTCTAAAGTTGCCCATAGTCTTTAACAAGCAACTTGGACTCCAAGTTTATCCCCATGTCTTAGGGACACAAAAACATGACAATGAACTAACCCTGCTCATTTCCAAACTCGGGGCCCGAGTAAAGGAACAATGTTCACAACCCAACTACTAAGGTTAACCCTTTCTTTACGCATAGACTCAAGTTTGTAACAGAAGACACATTTCCTTGTGTTTCTTTGTGAATTCATGCATAGTGAGAACTTCTCATTAACATTACCATTAACATACACTTTAGCAATGAGGTTTCTCAGTTTTAAATGTTTTCATATAGTCTCAAGTATAAATGAATAAGATGTCTTCTTCTAGCCATATAAACCCACCTCATGTCCTACATAATGACTACATTAATAATAAATACACTGCTAATATAGCAAAGATCAGTGTAATCGGAGTGACACCCTGCAAGGCTTAGCAGAATACACACAATGCCTCTGAGCTCTGCTTAATACAATCCGGTTTCAGACATATTAAATACTTCTGGGGTCATACAGAGATCATTGTGAAGTTACAGCACTAAGCAGCTTAATTCTGCAAAAATGGAATCCAAATATGCTGGAATGGGTTATATGAAGTCTAACACTTACTGTGTTATAGTAGGAGGACGATGGGAATATGGAAAAGCAAAGAATGGAGAACATGCAGGTGATATAGTCAGAGAACTGAACAGAGAAGATGAAGGAATTGATGTGATGTCCTTGAAAAATTGCAAAAAATTGCAAAAAGTTGCTCGGGAATGGGGACTCGGAATTTCAATTGGTTAATGGACAAAGACAACCAGGATGGTGGAGTTGGAAGACGCCACATTTATCCACTGTCCAACTCCAATTCCTACTCCGGCTCCTTTCAGTGCCTAAATTTCTAGGAAAGTTTAACAAAGTAAGTATCTAAATATACAATATCAATAACTTCATATTGTTATTTAAATTATTCACTTTATTTTTTTCCGACACGACCTCCCTGTGGAGAACATGAAAGGAATTTCAAAACTTTCCAATAGGATCCACTTGTTGAAAGCCTCAACCAGCTGAGACGCAAATCAGAGGCTCCCACCAACTGCTTGAGATATTGTTGGTACTTTCTGGGACTGAGAAAAATAAAATAAATTATTTCTGTACCCCCCCAAAAAAAAAATAAAAATAAAAAAATAAATCAATCAAGTGATGTCCATTAATTGAAGAACAAAGTATCGTAGTTCAATATTTGGTAACATGGTGAGCACCATGTACGTTCTCTAGGTTTCAAGGTTGTCTTGAGAAGGTCCCAATTCTTCAATATTTACAAAATAAAGCACTGTCCTCTCCATATAAAGATAATCTTTGATGGTGACCACCCATGTAAAAGGTTTCCACACTGTAGACCGGTCTTCGAGAAGGGATACAACTGGTAATGTCTTCCTTCATCACTCCCAATATCACTCAAGTTAAGTAGACAGTTGGAGCATCTTCTTTTATGAAATCTGGCAACCACGAGGACTCATGACCCTCTGAGATCTTTAGTAGACATATAACAAAATGGCTTGTCTGAGAAACCACTCTTATACTGAGACAAGATGGTCCATATAAGATCGTGTTCTTGTAGAGTCGCTGAAAGACGGTGGAGGATGTAGGATGTCTCATCAGAGATGGTTCACTTATAAAGACCCTGCAAGATGGCTCATTGGAGATGGTGCTGTTGTGGAAACATAGTGGACTCATCTGAAATGAAGTCCTTGTACAGAAGCTGTGAGTTGGCTTGTCTGAGATGGTGCATGTGTAGAGACACTGAGGGTTTAGTTGTCCGAGGTGGCGTTTTTGTAGAGATGCTGTAGGGGTGGCAGGTTGTAAGGTACCGTGTGTGTCAATAACACAATGAAAACAAGACTGAACTTGACATTTTATTTAGTAAGACTGGATACACATGACAATGTTACATTTTTATGTCATTGACAGTAGAGTATACATTTATAGTTTTTTTTTATAGACAAAGGATCAGGCATATGGAATTTCAACATGCCCAATCCTTTGCTCTCACAGGAGATAATCCATCACTAGAAGTGCATGGCAGAGACGTACTCCACTAGTCCTGTTCAGAAACTGAGTTTTTTGTAATCTCACCCTTTAAGAAACTATTAAAGGGATTTAAATATACTTTGGAAAATTCCCATATAAACTGCATGTGGTTTATGGTTGGCACCCATCTTGTAAGTTCCTCCATTGCTCCTAGGATGACACCTTGGTGGCCTTTTGATCGTCTTCTCCAGTCACTTTGCATTGGCCGGTGTAATTAGATCAATGGGCCAGTCATCAACATCAAAGGCTTCGAAAACCCCTATGAAACCCCCTTTCAGTCTTGACACCAACACCAATTTCGACCAATCTATATTATATTGCATCGCAGTAAGACATGCACATTGTACACAACAGCGCCTATGGTATAGTCACTGGGGAATCTTCTATAAGATTTTATAGCTTTACACATCTCACGTCTTGGAGATTTATTTAGCATCTTGTGCAAAAATTTTATCCAAGAAACAACACAAAATCTATAGAAACCCAACTGGTGTAGTTGTATCCTTGTAGCGGTGTGATCTATCGATTAGCCTGTTATACCTAACAAGAACCAAATGAAATTCTCAAAGGTTCGAAGGCAGAAAATAATAAGGTAAGATGTCATTTGGATTCTGCACCCCTGACAAGAGAATCAACATTGCTGATTTATTTCACACGCCTTATGGCAGCGCTATCATTTGTTGGCTGCCTGGGGAGCTGTCCCTGCTGCCTGAGAAGAAGACTTATGAAGATCTTAGATGGCTTAATTTGTTATCTCAGCACCTTGAAGTCTTGAGATTAAACATAAAACATAGCTTTGTGGCTACAGGCTGAACCCGGAGGATTTCTAGGAAGAGCAATAACGCTCGTAAATTCTACTCCCACCTCATGAACCTCCTTTAGTATAGGACAATTACTCAGTACTTCAATAATAAGATGTTCTCTTGCGCTCCTTCTCCATCGTGGTTGGAAATAAAGTTTGGACTTCCCATAAAAAAAATTGTGATGTTGGGGTCTTTCTTAAATATCAAGATGGTGGCAATGTAGCAAATGCAACCATGATCAATCTGGAGATAGAGCTGGTCCGTTCTCATTGTCATTCGAGATGTAGCTGCCCATGTATAGCTGCGGTCTATTGAAATGAATGGAATTACAGACACCAAGGTCGGTGTAGCCAGATCATTCAGAAGTTATAGATATTCCAAACGGTAAGCAAACCACCAAACCATCCCGACTTCAGCTGGACAGTCCTGGATTTCTGGTTCTGTCCCATTGCCCAGGTGGTGGGTGGCATGTTCCAACTTCATCAGCGTCCTGCTTCACCAGTCACCCCATCCCTGCTTTCAGTGACTTGGCCACAGGCAGGTATGATGTGGTGACACCATTGTGACTACTCCACCAAGATGCTGAGAATACAGACCAGAATAGACACCTAAATAGCGCTAGAGGAAAAGGGAGAGGTGAGTATGTTGTCCTTTTTTGCATTCTAAGTGGGGGTCACTAAGCGGGCATTAAACTATATGGAGCCACGAAGGGAAGGGTACACTGTGTGTGGGTATAAGGCCATTATGCTTTTTGGAAACATTAAGTGATCCTTATATTGTATGGGATCACTAATGGGGACATATAAGGGGGCATTATACTGTATAGGAGCTCTAAGGAGATATTATAATGTTCAGGGCACTAAGGGTACGTATACTGTGTAGGGCACTAAGCAGGGCATTACATTGTGAAGGGTCACTAAGAGGGTCATTATGCTGCCTACTGGAGGTGTTTATATGCCGCCCTCAGGGGTGAACCTAACTTTTATGCTGCCTGAGGCGGAAGACAGAAAGATGCGGAGGGGGCAGAGCAGAGGGGGCGGGGTCGAGCTGAGCCAAGCAGAGGGGGCGGGGTCGAGCTGAGCCAAGCAGAGGGGGCGGAGCGAGCGTCGTTAGCAGGTACAGAGCAGGCAGGGAGAGGACCTGCTCTCTGCCTGAGCGTGAGGAGAGGCCGGTGGAGCAGCGCTGCATCCACAGGGCCTCCCCAATCCACCGCTTGCTTCCCGTGCCGGGTTGCCAAGACTGGACTGGCTTAGGTCAGCAAAAATGCCCCCCCCCTCCCCCCCGGGGCCCTGGCATAGCGCCGCCTGAAGCAGTCGCTTCAGGTCGCCTCATGGGAGGTGCGGCGCTGGCCGCCCTTACCACTTTTACTATATACCCTGCAAGGGTCAGGGCTTAGCATCACTTGGGTCACATTAACTATTAGTTATGCGACCCCAGTGCACATTTCTGCCTTGATGGAGGATGCATTGGATTGATAATGGCGTTATAAATCAGGCAAATCCATTATTGTCATGGATCATCAATAATATGTCAGTCTTGTTCAATCCAACCCAGTATGATAAATGTGACATGGTGGGTGGGCGACCCCATGACAGATTTTGCATTGGAGAAATTTACGTTCCGTCCATCATCTCCCTCTCCCCTGCTGCAATATTCCCAAAACCCTAATAATCCTACATAAAATAGGACATCAGATTGATGTATAATCCTCTACAGATTCCACTTCCAGTAACAGGATCATCTGTCCAGATTCGCCATCTTGAATGCGTTTCAAGACTTTTTTGGACACCATGTTACATTTACAGGATTGTATAGCATGTGACTTAAACTTGGAAAGTTATCAGCCAATGTATCTTCCTTTTCTTGCACGACATGCTCTGTTATATGAGAAATCAGTCTCACCCTTCGGCCCAGATTCGTCTTTTTTTGCAATTTCTTATTTTCTGACACCTGAAAAACAGTAAAAACACAAACTGTAGACTTTTTATCGATCTTCTTGTCTTCACATCAAAGTCTACACACAAGGACGGTTACGAGTACTTAACTGGGTCAAGGTCGCTGGTCACATTCTTATCCACGCCATCCAGTCCGCTTCTGGGTTTGTATACAAAAAAGGAGGATTTTACCGAGCTTTATATAGAAGTACAAGGGGGACAAACTCCAACACCTCTGGTTATGATGAATCCCTCAAAGGAGCTTATAGAGGGTCATGGATGAGAATGGATGTGGGAAATGGACTGAGCTCAAGAGCTGGCATCATAAAGCTGTTAATAATGAATGGACATTCTGGCACATGAGATGACGTATGGGGAAGACATTTTATATAAACAACACTATAACCCTGAATGATGGCTTCTTAAGTCAAGTGTCTTCTGGTCTTCCATTCCAATATTTTTAGAGCAGACTATTCCAATGGACACACAGACGCAGAAGACACTTGGCTTTATGCTGAGCCATGAGCATGAAGCCTTATGTAGTAACCTAACTTGGGTAAGGAGCCATTTTGGATTCAGTTTTACTTACCACTTCCAATATCCAGCGCTGTGACATCACAAAAAAAAACACCCACCCATGCTTTAAGCAAAAATACCATTCCTAAACAATTAATGAACTCACCAGTAACAGGTTAAAAATGGGTTGTAAAGTACCAAAAAATGTATGTGCATATGAAAGATATTCCTTACAGTACCAAGACTATCCACATGGTGTGCTGTTAAGGTGATAGATATACATAAACGCATAGCAATTTTCTAGAGCACCAACTAGTGGTGGAGAGGAGTATTACATTTTTTTACATCTTTACAGACTGATGCATGTTCTTGGATAATATAAGAAATTGTATATCTGTACACTATAAAAATTTAACCCTTAATCCCCATTAGATTTTTTCGGCACATACCAATCTCCGGATTTCCCTCTCGCATTCCTTTTTGATTTTGGAGATCTCCTCTTGATGTAAATGATACACGCTCCTAATTTCAGCCGCCTTCATTTTATCAGCCTGTATCACCACAGTCAATGCCTCCTCCACTTGTTTCTTTGCTCCTTTAAGCTCAAAAATCTCCTGTTGCATTTTGATTTTCTCAAACTCGAAAGTTTTTTTGGCCTCCTCCTTGGCCTCATTATAAAGGACGGTCTTGACTTTGTCCGGGGCGGCGTCTCTCAGAGCGTTCACGACAGCCTGCAGCCTCTGATTCTCATTATCCTTAATTTTAATAACCCGGATCAGTTCAGACTCGTGCTGCCTCAATAAGGCTTCCCGAACAGCTTGGAGCTCCTTCATTTTCTCCTCATGCAATTTGGCCTTTAGCTCGGTCACAAGGACGATATTTTTATGCTGTTCGTGTTCCCGAATTTGGCGGATTTCTTGATTTTTCTCTCGCTCAAGCTTGCTCACCTAGAGAAGGATTGACAGAGTTAATTATATAGGATTTCCTATAGAAGAGAAGAAATATACACACATTGCTAGAATTTATAGGGTGCTTGAACTGTAGATCAAGTTTACGGGGACTCAGAATTTCAGTGTTGAAGAACGGCCCAGGTACTTTATAGAATATACTAGAAAACAACAGGTCTACTATTACTGCCACTGGAACTGAACCCATGAACAATGGGGCTGATCCAAAAATATAGGAGGATAGCCACAGTGACTTGCCCTACCAGCCATAGTCACAGAGGAGATGAGGTTAGATGAAGACATCGGTCCATGAAATCCAACCTATAACCCTATAGTGTTGATCCAGGAAGGCTAAAAACCCCATGGTAGAATAAATGTGTTTAGTATAATACACATTGGCAGAGTTGCTGACAGGTTCCCTTTATTGGCTGTGTGTATTGTATTTGTACTGTATATTGTCAGACTTGCTGACAGGTTCCCTTTATTGGCTGTGTGTAGTGTATTTGTACTGTATATTGTCAGACTTGCTGACAGGTTCCCTTTATTGGCCGTGTGTAGTGTATTTGTACTGTATATTGTCAGACTTGCTGACAGGTTCCCTTTATTGGCTGTATGCAGTGTATTTGTACTGTATATTGTCAGACTTGCTGACAGGTTCCCTTTATTGACCGTGTGTAGTGTATTTGTACTGTATATTGTCAAACTTGCTGACAGGTTCCCTTTATTAGCTGTGTGTAGTGTATTTGTACTGTATATTGTCAGACTTGCTGACCGATTCCCTCTATTGGCTGTGTGTAGTGTATTTGTACTGTATATTGTCAGACTTGCTGACAGGTTCCCTTTATTGGTCGTGTGTAGTGTATTTGTACTGTATATTGTCAGACTTGCTGACAGGTTCCCTTTATTGGCCATGTGTAGTGTATTTGTACTGTATATTGCCAGAGTTGCTGACAGGTTCCCTTTATTGGCTATATGTAGTGTATTTGTACTGTATATTGTCAGACTTGCTGACAGGTTCCCTTTATTGGCTGTGTGTAGTGTATTTGTACTGTATATTGTCAGACTTGCTGACAGGTTCCCTTTATTGGCTATATGTAGTGTATTTGTACTGTATATTGTCAGACTTGCTGACAGGTTCCCTTTTTTGGCTGTGTGTAGTGTATTTGTACTGTATATTGTCAGACTTGCTGACAGGTTCCCTTTTTTGGCCGTATGTAGTGTATTTGTACTGTATATTGTCAGACTTGCTGACAGGTTCCCTTTATTGGCCGTGTGTAGTGTATTTGTACTGTATATTGTCAAACTTGCTGACAGGTTCCCTTTATTAGCTGTGTGTAGTGTATTTGTACTGTATATTGTCAGAGTTGCTGACAGGTTCCCTTTATTGGCCATGTGTAGTGTATTTGCACTGTATATTGTCAGACTTGCTGGCAGGCTCCCTTTATTGAGCCATGTGTAGTGTATTTGTACTGTATATTGTCAGACTTGCTGACAGGTTCCCTCTATTGGCTGTGTGTAGTGTATTTGTACTGTATATTGTCAGACTTGCTGACAGGTTCCCATTATTGGCTGTGTGTAGAGTATTTGTATTGTATATTGTCAGAGTTGCTGACAGGTTCCCTTTATTTGGAGTGTATTTGAAGTGTATTTGGAGCTCTGCAGAACAAATTTATAGTCACTAGTTATATGATACAATTCAGTAAGGAATTTTGAAACTATTTAGATAAAAAAATTACAACTTAAAAAATGATAAACTTTTTCCAATCTGAATTCTATAGAGTCTCTTTTACAATATAATCTTATTTACGCTCCAATGTTGTGCACAGATTTATAGCAACCATTTACGGCTGACTGTGAAATCTCTATAACCAGGGACGTTGTGCATGGAAGAGTAAGGTCTGCTCAGGACGCAGCCCAGAGATGTGTTGATTCTGCAATATCCTGATGACAGCTGGAGACAGAAGACCTTATTATATACACTGAGTCTGCATTAAAAATGCAAGGACTGTGTACATTGCACTGGTTACGATTATGTGAAGCTTGTGAATCCTTGTTTAAGAGTCATCTGGGTAGACCTAATGCAGGATATTCAGCTGTTGTCTCCAACGTTAAGGGGCTGGGGAACGGATTAACCCCCCTACCAGACCTGATCTGCTGTATATGTATGAAGCCAAATGGTTCCAATCTTAAAAGGATTGAGAATGGAAAAACATGGCTTTTTTCCCCCCAGAAATGGCGCCACTCTTCTGCAATGGTCATGTGTGGTATGGCAGTTCAACTCAATTCTCTTTAAAGGAGACAAACTAGATAGAAATTGCTTCAGGTCCTTAATTCTAGGATAGGTCCTTTAGTGCCTCAGCATAGGTCATCAATTAAAGATTGGTGGAGGTCCAACACCCAGAACCCTGGCCGATCAGCTGTTTGAAGAATGCTGCACCTGTTCACTACTTACCAAGCACAGTCTCGTACGCCTGTGCAGCGGTTGAGTGTGTTATCGCATCTCAGCCCATTCACAGACCATGTGATCGATGATAGTGATCTGCCAAGGCCTGTGATGTGGAAACAGCTGAATCACAAGGGTCTTGGGTATAGGACCCACACAGATCTTCATTTGATGACCTATTCTAGGTCATGTATCAGAAACCCCCCCCCCCCATCAGATATTGATGACATCTCCTAAGGTCATGAATATTTAACTCCCAGATAATTCCTTTTAATGACTATATGATCAAATACTATTGTTATAGGGTTAATGTAGACCAGTCCCAGCATCCTTTGCGGTATAAGGGGGTCATTGGTTATGGTGATAACGTCTTAATTGATCTACCTGCTTGAAAATGTAAAACCATTGAACTAGAGTAACACATACAATGTAATATATCACAATGACGCCAGAGAAAGGGGATCTATTCATAAAATGGACAGAATTAATCTGTAAGGAATTTTCAGATCATATATCATTCCCATGCCACTCCTATCACATGTATGCAGTAAATTACACAGGCCCAAACCCTCACGGCAGTAAAGTAGTAGCGACCAACTAAAGAGCTGTAATGTAGGAAGAAAATACAATATAGCTTTTATCACACAATGTATTCCAGCATTATATCTGTTAATTTACAGGGTTAGGTAACACTAGCAGTACCTGCGATGTCGTCCGCGGAACCCTGAACCCCTGCGCGACCCACCTGTAGCGCTGCTACAGGCTTCTTCCATTGCCTTGTGTCCACAGTGGCTCCCTTTTCGCCATCTCCCCCCTGGCTGCCACCAACCCCCTTTTTTCCTACCCACTCCCTCATGTGCTCGCTTCTTTCTCCTACCCCGTGCCCCTTTTCTCCCCTAGCCCCGTGTCCCCTTTCCCTGTCCCCTTTCCAGGGGCCCCGGGTTTACCTGCCCAGGCCCCCGCATTCCCGTGTTCCCCACTGGACCGGCAACCTCCTCACTCCCAACACCCCACCCCTCTCCCTTCTCAAAGTCCCCTAACTCGCCTGTCGTCACAATCCTTCTCCTGCGGCCGAATGACACTGTAGATAGCCCTGAGCAGACATTGGCGACATCCCCGACGGACATGCAGAGTCCAGAGGCCGCAGCCGCCACGGGACAGCAGGCTGAACCGGTGTTCCAGACTGCGGCGCAGGCGACCCCCTGTCTGGCCGCGGCAGAGCACTGCGGTCCTGTGGTAAGCCCACAAAGGCGGGGCAGCGTACGCACTTCTCGCTGCCCCAGAGTACGGGCGCTGGTTCAGGACGCTCTGGACCTCTGAGAGCCGCCATGTTCTTGTGGACGCCGGCACCCATCCAGGTGAGCTGCTGATGGGGCTGGGATGACGTCATCCCAGGTCCTACCACGTCCCAGGTCCTGCAGCGAATTCAAAAGTGAAAAGCACCGGTCACGGGAGTGAATTGCGGTGGTGTACGGGAATTCCATGTAGCCTATCGTTCAATCTGGGACCCAAGGTATGTATGTGCGAAATGTCAGCCAAATCCGTTCGCCCGTCTAGGTGTCATTGCGTCCCCTTTCCAACCCCCCTTCCCCCGACCCCTTTGAACCCACCCCCGCAACCCCGGGCTCGGCCTCCTTCACTGCCTGGGGTTAGGGGCTAGACCCGAGAGGGCAATAGGGAGTTTGTGGCTTGCTATTCTAAAAAGTGTGTGGGATTGCAGAGCTGGTGGTATGAGTTGTGGATTTGTGGGGGTCCTGGCAAAAACGTATATGCGTGAGTGGAATGAAATGTAGCCTATCGTTCAATCCTGCCTAGGAACTATGTTTGTTGAAAATTTGAGCCAAATCGGTTGAGCGGTTTTTGCGTGATTGAGGAACAAACATCAAACACCCAGACATCCAAACACACAAACTTTCACATTTATAATATTAGTAGGATTTTACAATCATTTGTGACTGACCTGACACATCGGTAATACAAAATTAAACAACTTTGCAAATTGTTCCTAATTAGAACTACATTACCGTTTTGCGTATACAGCTCCTTTGTAGAGCTATGCGTCTCCATAATGTTAGTACATGCCTGATGGATCTGAAAGGGGTTGTCCCATCAAAAGCATCCTATCTATACTGCTAGTTTATGTGGATTTAAGATTTTTCCTAAATACATCGCTTTATCAAAACTGCTTTGTTTGGCTGCTATCTTAATTTATTCACTTCATTGTTTACACTGCTTTCTATGAAGGGCCTGGTGCTGAGCTTATCTGCTCAGTCCTCAAGTGATGTAGCTGCCTGCTCTCAGGGGGGGGAGGGAGGGAGGGCTGAGTGCTGGGAGCAGCTCTGAGCTGTGCATGTCTCTGCCACAGATAAGTAACGGAGCTCCTCAGATAGGGGTGGGGGGAGGTGAGTGCTCCAGTATTTCTGAGCTGTTTTATCTCCTACTCTTCCATTTATCAGTCGGTTTAATTGAATTTGGCTGATAAAGGCTGAGATACGGAGTCCGATACCTCTGTATGTATCACAAGCTGACTCAAATCCAGCTCTACTACATCAGCTTCATACTGTGGTAATTTATGTACAACCAATCCTTCATTACTTACTGCAAAACTACTGCTATGAATAGAGATAGAACAAGTGAAACCCCGCCCACCAATGTACCGAGAAAACCAGGAAGTGAAGAGAGCACACAGCCTGCAGGTTGGTGAATAAGCGTGATGGGAATACCCCTTTAAGTGCTGGGGTATTGAAAAGCTGGAGCTCAAAGGGACTGAGCACAGGCATGGCCATGTGACCAAAGGATGTGATGTCACTTCCTGAGAAGAGGAAGTGAAGTGTTACCTGAAACCCCTTTAACGGATAACCCCTTTAACTGATCTTTGTATTTCTGCATCTCCAAAGGTACAAATTGTAAGCAAATCCTGTGAGCGCCTCTTTTCAAGTGATTCAATCTAAGTTTGCAAATTGATGAAATCTAAAATTTTGCTTTGCGTATACAGCCCCTGTGCAAAGCTATGTGTATCCATGGTTACTAAACCCTATGTATTCTGATCCTGCAGTTGTTATTCCTATACATCTGTCCCACTTCAAATCGATCATGGATTCGCAAGAAGAGAAGGCCGAGATGATAGAAAAAATATTTCAGGATCAGATTCCACACGGCTTGTTTGTAGTCTGTAACTGTGGAAACACATAGCTCTGCACAGGCGCGGTACAGATAGGAGATTTTTAATCAAGACTGACATTACGTAATTTCCTACTTAACGGATCCATAAGACTGATCGCTTTCGTATCCACGACTTACATAGTTGCTCACCTTACTCTTTTCCTGCTGGAGTTCTATTTGGATGTCGGTGAGTTTGGCCCTCAGGTCTTCATTGGCCGCCTGTAAGGAAGCTAGTGTGTCAGGTCTCTCGCCCTTAACTCTGCTACTGCTGGCGCCCTTCTTTGACATTGTGAGGTGGAGTGACTGGAAGGGCGCAGACCGGATCAGAGAGGAGACCTCTCTGCGTCACAGAGTCACGAGCCTCTTATTCATCGTCTACATTGTTCTTGTTATCTGTGGAAGAATAAAACAAAGACGTCACATGAATGCTCCGAGGATTGGTAATAGTAAGTCAACCATGTCTTTATTCACATTCATAAAGGCGTTGTCCCACCTGGACATGGGGGCCATGGACTGCAACGGGTTGGCACGTGGGACAAGGGAGTAATCTAGTACCAATATTCTCACTCAAAAAACACGAGAACAATCCCACATTCTGAATTCTACGCAAGGGAAGGAATGTGTGCCATTGGAAGGGGATGTGGATTTCCATCCCCTTCTTAGTACTCACTTATAATACCAAACCATTACACCACACCATGACCCCCTGAATTTGGCAGAAGCTGAGTTAATAGCTGTATCTCTATGGCAGAAGATTAGAGATGAGCGAGTAGTGTTTGATCGAGTAGGTGTTCGATCAAATACTACGGTATTAGAAATACTCGTACTCGATTGAACACTACTAGCTGTTCGAAGTTTAAGGTTCGATGCAGAACCAGCGTTGATTGGCAGAATGCTATACATTCTGCCAATCAACGCTGGTTCTTCTCTTACCTTTAGAAGTCTTCTCCGTGCAGCGTCCCCGCGGCGTCTTCCGGCTGGAATTCACTCTGCCTAGACATCGGGGCCTAGGCAGAGCCGACTGCGCATGTGCGGGCATACCCACGCATACGCAGTCAGCTCTGCTCAGGCGTTGGGCCGGGCAGAGCCGACTGCGCATGACCGCGCATGCACAGTCGGCGCTGCCTAGGCCCCGATGTCTAGGCAGAGTGAATTCCATCCGGAAGACGACGCGGGGACGCTGCTCCAGAAGACTTCAAGGAGAATCCAGCCCGACCGTCACTCGTGGACTTGGCAAGTATAATTTTATCGAATTTTGCGTACCCCTGAAACGAAAATTTCCCCCCATAGACTATAATGGGGTTCGAAATCCGTTCGAATCGGATTTTGAACCTTGGACCTTTTAGTGTTCGCTCATCTCTACAGAAGATGTATCGGTCTAAGATCAGACATCTATGCAAGGAGAAAAGCTACGAAATACAAAAAAAGAAAAAACAAGACCCGTAACTTACTATAACTGGTGCCTATAGAACTTTGGCGCTCCAGCACCGGTTCTCCCCATTAATCTTTGACATCACACCAAAAACAGGTGACCACCTCAATGGTGGATCTGGCATGGCTGGAGATCCACAAGGTAACTAATGGGTCCTTTACATTTTTATGGCACTTTTCCCCTTGGTGAGAATTTGCCAATCTTGGACAACCCTTTTAAAGTGGATTTTCACTTTGAATAAAGATCCGGACTATTACTAGCAATGCGTTGGTATCACAATGGCTCCACAGTTAGCATTGCCGCCTTGCAGAATTGGGGATCTAGGTTTGACCCATGGAGGTTATATGGCCTCCTTTGTTGGTGTGGATTTTCCCTGGGGGACTGAGATTTACTCCTACACTCCAAAACTTCATTCAACCGATTAGTGTGGGGATAACCAAGGGTGAGAAACCCAATGACAGATCCCTTATCTCACAGCCACTGTCACCCTGAGCATGTTGATGTTTTATTTATCCAATGCTATTCCAAAGATATGAGCCCTGTTAGTGTTTTTGCAAGTGAAGGCCAAGATGGTGATAATACTGTATGATACTACACTGCCCAGAGAAACCACAGTGTTATTGCCCACTTGGCTAGTAGACCCCAATTTGTATTAAAACTAAATGGGCTTATATCTTTGGAATAGCTGAACGGATTTGAATAAACAAAACACCAAACTGCTCAGGGTGATCGCACCTATCAGAGAATGTTTGTCATTGTGGTAACAAGTCTGCTTTATCCATAAACCTATCTTTGAAACTCCCAATTTTCATTTTTCCCCCATCACCTATAGGGTACATTCATAGATAGCAGAATGGTTGCTATATTTGTCTAAATAAAACTCACAGAAAATCATGTACAAGGTGCAGAAATAACTCCATTCAGATATAAGGAAGGGACTCTCCAATAAATCCAAAAACCTTCAGGCTATGTTCATACTGGCACTCTAAAAGCCATTGTTAATGGGAACCACTGTGGACCCTATTGACTTACAATGGGATCTGTCAAGGACAGCCATTGCAACAAAGAGCCCCATTGTGCTGCATGTAGCTCTATTCTGCTATCAAATCCAAGTCAATTGTGGTGAAAACCTCCAATGCAAATGTGAACAAAGCCTTACATTGCTCATTATACAGAACAATGAATACATCACTTATTAGCCATTTTCTCCGTCATACGCAGTCAATGAAAATATGCTCAATGTAAGTGCGCACGGAGAAAAATATACCCAGTTAGGAGAATAAACTGGGTCAGCGCAATGTATATATTTTCTCTCTATAGTGTTTAGAAATGTCAGATCATTTTTCATACACACTGCAGGGAATCTCATTCTAGTTGCTGGAGCTTATGGAGATCCATTTTCATGGCCTATTAGGTGGTTTATGATCTGGGTCGTAGTCCATAACTCATTTATACTCTGCAATGTCAGTATTATGTAGATAGTCAATCCTGCTCATTGACTGGAGAATACAATGGCCACCATAAACAAGGCGCAGTGGAGCTTGGGTTCCCTTACACTCCCATGACCGAACACATTTACTGTAGCAGGCAACACACGGATATGATGTTGTTTACAATGGAGGTCAACCAAATCTCAATGAAGTCTTGGATGCCAACCAAATAGCTCAATGCCATATTAAAACAGCATCTAAGGAAGACCTAGAGCCAGAGCAATCACACAGCGGAGCCAGGCTCAAGCCCAATCCTATATCAAAGCCAGATCCTAGCCAAGAAACTACGTTCTTAAGCCAGACTCCATAACACCGTGCAGACACATCCAAACCAAGAACACAAAGAATCAATTAAAAAATATAAACGAATATCAAATGGCTTTTTATGCAAAATTATTTGGATGAAAGAGAATTTTGGAAAATCCCAGAAACTGGAAACAATGTGTATATGAGATCCAAGTCACCTGGGGGTACAGTATACATTTGTAGACTTCTATGGGTGTGATGTCTATGGAAAACACAAATGTAGTATGGTCATGTACATGAGCCATAGACATTAGAGTAAAGGGATTGCGCCACAAGTTATAACCTATCCACAGTACAGGTCTGACAGCTGGGAACCCCAATAATCCCAAGATCAGTCTCCTCCTTGTATATGGAGTAACAAGTTACTACAGCTACAGTCTCTCTCTATGGCCTTAGACTACACAGGTTCTTACTGTGTTGCAGTACTGTGATGCTCTGAATGATTCTCCGAAAATCTACTTAGCCGAGGTCTGCAAATGTAAACTTGCTTCTGCAAACATGTTCTATTAGATTATGTAACATGCCTTGCTTATCTCCATTAGATTACAGTGCACCCTGTAATACAGAATGTACGATGCTCCGCACAGCCTGGTAATACTCACAGCATTCTCATGCCTTATATTTTACAAACCTAACATTATTTAGAACAATCCACCCCAGCCTATCTGCTGACAAACCACCTACAGGATTACCAAACCGCGATTCTGTGACCTGGATTCAGACATCAGCTAGAAACACTCGGTGAGCGAAGACCTCGTCTGTTCTCCGAGACTTGAGTCAAGTCAGACGAGATTTCTCCAACAGTTTAGATGTTCCTTTACATTTCTCATTCTTTTTGAATCCACTTCTGACTTTGGTTAAAAATTCTGCATCAACACGAATTGGCATTTCTAATTAAAATTTAATAATCTGTAATTTTCTTAATCCATATCAACGCTGGTATGAAAAGCAAGACAATTACTAAGATTCTTCCACAATGTGTGGCCTCAGCCTTATAGTAGATCTGATGGGTCAGGGTATTTCTTACCTTCTTTGATCCCTACTCGATCCCATCCATGGTCTTAAAACATGGCAAACTGTCTGTAAAACCATCAAAATGGCGGTACATGGCTAACTGATATGTTTGGTGCAAATTGGGGCAGCGTGAAACTTGTACACCAGTATTGTAGAGCACGTCAGCTTGTAGATTCCTTCCATCGTGTGTGAAGGACAAATGAAATACGCCGTAGAGAAATGGATTTGGATACGGATTGAGGTTTATAGTGAATTTTCGTTTTTATTGGTGGAACCCATGTCAAGACGTTATATCTCTTGTAGGAGTTCAATCCGGTGGCAGAAAATTCTGTTTATGAGTAGCAACATGGAATCAATGGGGGGCAATCAGGGAGGTGGTTTCCATATGGACAGTTTCCATACATGCAACCACCCAATTAGCTTAAAAACCAGACTAGAATTGGGTCCGCCGGACTTCCACATTAAAAATGCAGATATTCAAGCAGAATGGGGGACGGAATCCCCAAACAGAGTTGAAGCACAGATGCGACCTCAGCCTTACTCTATATATCCATATGTAACATACATCTCTCCCTAGGTTCATCTTGTTAACATTCTACGGACAGCACACATTTTAGAACCATCAACAGATCAATAACCAAGATCTTTACCATTCCAAATGTGTCTCGGTTGGTGGAAATCTGTCAATTTTAATGCTGCTCACTTACAGGAAGGATAGCGCCTGTATTTCACATCACAATATCACCACGTAGAACAATAACCCCTATAGAAGAACCCAGCTTAAGCTCACTTTTACTAGTAAATGAGAAATCCCTCCAATTGCGTTATATTGTTGTGTAACCTGCACCACAACATAATTACTAGGTCCTAATTCACTATTGTAATTAGGTTTGTCACATGTAACAATGTAACGGTACAGGAAATGTCCACATGTGACAAGACAATAGATTGGGTTATGGATTTCCACTGATCAAATGCAGGAGAGGAAGAGATTATTGAACATTGGAGCTATCCGGAGTGCTGAAGTCAGAACGGCTCACTTTATTCTAAAGATCATCTTCTAATGTTATGGCACATTGGCACAATAGGATATGCCATGGCAGGTGGGTTTAAACTCTAGGACTCTTACAAATTCTGAGAACGAAATAACCAACTCTACAGGCCCCCATGGTCCTAAGAATGAGAGGTTTTCATAGATTTGACCTGCCCAGTGTTGACCCATTTACACAATTTGTGAAAAACTGTAACAAAAGTCCATTGAGTTCATCTCAAAACTAAAGATTTGTTGCAATTTGCTGCACAATAGACGGAACATGGATGGAAGGACCACTGTACTGGATATGGTCATGGGATCTTCTGTTCCACATCACTCAAATAATAATACTTCTCTCTAAATATTTACAATATTGCTACGTTAAGTGCAGAAAAATGACACCACAGCCTTGGACATGGACACCTGTTTTGCATTGGAACAAGTCTGTAGGACTCTGGCTACAAAATTGTTCCTCTGTTAATTCTTCCTTCTGCTTGTCTTGTACGTCATCTTATTTTGTCTCTTATGTACTTCTTGTAAGCACTGCACCTTTTTATTTTTTAAATAAAGTTTAAAACTTTATAAGTTTTGGTCCTTGTATGCTCTAAAAGAATCCCTAACTAGGGGTGAGCGATAGTTTTCGGAAAAGATCGGATTCTGATCGGCGATCGAGAAAATTTCACGATCGCGATCGGAATTCCGAACACGATCTTTTTAGGTGGGATCGAGATCGGTACTATTTCCCACAATGCTTTGCTTAGCCTTCACATTGAGTATATGCTCCGCTCTTTCTGAGAGGAGTGTATACTCAGTGTGAAGGCTCCGCTGCGGTTCCAGAGGAATGAATGGAAGCAGCCGGCACACAGCCTTAACCCCCTGCAAGCCGGCTGCCTCCATTCATTCTAATGGGAGACTAAACTGACATCTCTAGTAGCTACTTACCTCCAGAGATGGCTGCTCCAGTGCCCAGTGTTCTCCTTCTTCGCCTCGCTGCTGCTCCACGCTGCTCTTCTTGCCTCGCTGCCGCCGCCTCCCAGGTTAGTGTTTAAAGAGCTAGGAAGGCGGGGATTGTGGCTTAGGAGAGTGTCGGCGGGTACAGGGCGGGAAGACGTGACATCTCCCCTCCCAGTACCCACCCACACTCTCCTAACCTGGGAGGCAGGGGGCAGCAAGGCGAGAAGAGCAGCAAGGTGAAGAAGAACACCGGGCACCGGAGGAGCCATCTCTGAAGGTAAGTGGACACCAGGGGGGACTAAGTAGCCAGAGGATTAAAAAAAAAAATCCTCTAGCTACTTAGTGATTCACTACACAGCATGGATTCTAACAATTAAAGCGTTCAATTGTTAGATTCCTTGCTGTATAGTGAATAGGATTGCTTTTAAAATCCGATCTCCGATTAATAAAAAAATCCCATTGACTTGCATTGGGATCAGAATTGGGATCGAGATCGGGTTCGAATGAAAAATGATCGGAAATCGGATTTCAAAATCGATCCTGAAAAGTCAAGATCAGCTCAACCCTATCCCTAACCTTTCATAGAGCGTTCAAGCCTTTCACTACTAGAGAGCACAGTGCGAGTAGTCCGTTATCTATTGTGTCCCAGAATCTGGCCGGTATTGTCACCTAGTTGTGTATATGGGTCGTGTGGACTGTGACTTATACTAAAATTGCAGCCTGAATGGAAGGTGAGTGCTAAAGTAAGTAAATGGAAATAAATTAACCCATTATGCTGTGACCGTACATACTCAACAATCTTGATAAAAGAATATAGTTGCATGTTTTCACTTACTTTCATCCTATGTCTCCATAATTCCTCCTATACATTGAATCCGGGCACCTCACTACACTAAGATTGTCTCACTCACATGGCAACCATCATGCAAGCCCTGAAACCTCGAAATGTAAGTAGGAGGAGATAAGCTGTGACATCATCTATTGTCAGTAGTGATGTCATGATAATGACAATTAATATGACCAGAATAATCCTCCCTGACGCCCAGTAAATAATATTTATGCTGCCTTGTCATATTGTGTATGTAGCGAGTCATGCTAGCCAGCATTCATTATTGATTAGCCACGGCATGGGCTCCACTCCCCGCTGCTTTGATGACCTTCTGTTTAAGCAATCAATGTAATTTATCCATGTTTCCGCTTAACAATGTGCGCTGTTTAGGGCCAGAAGCACCAACAATCTCGGCTTTTTAACCACTGATATCATGTATCAGGAGACAATCCACTAGAGACGCTACAAGTATAATTTATTCATAAATACAAAGTGAACAGTCAATGGTGCAAATCCTTTCATCTGGCCAAGCCGTGGGGCCGAGTGATGCACTTTATTTCCATCTCACTCCATTGCCAAGCAGAACTGAAACACTTTATAATATGAGCCAAACAGGTCATGGCTGGAATATAGAAAATCTTATGGAGGAATCCAATGAAGTATGGGAGTGATGGATACAAGTATATTTACCACTGCGATCACCCCTAGGATTTCTTAAGGTTATCCAACTTGTAGCTTGAGATTTCTCTGTAAAGGTCTTCGTTGTTGGCTATTTTAGATGTGACCCAGACAGATTCCTGACTCTGCTTTGGGATCACTGCCTCCTTTGATCTGTACACGTGTTATCGTATTGCACGGACCCTGCCAGTCCTGACTGCACAGTTACAGTAGGAGACCATGCTTCTTGATAAGAACTGGTATCAAAGATTGTGACTTGAGACTACCCAAGGGATGTCACCTGGAGGTTCCATGCACAAAGTCCAAGTCCATACCTACTGTGAAGTGGAGAGGGGTATAGTGTGGGAGAACTGCTATTTTCCCCCAAGACTGTTGCAGTATGCACAGGCGTTTAGCTTGTAGGTCCCGGACTGGAGTAAAGTTCGGACCAGTCCTGCAGGGCAATCTATTCCAGGCTTGGAAACAGACCAGCAGAGCCCTGTAAGTAGCACAGGTGTGCTGGTTAGTGAGAAAGAGGAGAGAGACTGAAACACACGCTCAACCAGTCTGGGAAAGCTCTGCCAAAAAGGACGCTGTTAAAGGGCCGGGTATGTGTACCCCTTGTTTACTTGTGAACCCTGTTTGTTAGGAGGTCAGCGGTAGGCTGACCCCCCGATAAGTGAGGGAATAACTCGTTTAGTAAGCCGCCGGAGAGGCGTAGGTCTTTATTTTCATTTGTTTGTTTTGACATGCTGAGCTGCTGAGCAGCAGTACCTGTACCTTTAAGCTTGTCTGCTGCAATAAAGACTGCTTTTGGGAAAGAAACCAGAGCTTCTGAATCCCCCGTACATCACACTACATAAAGGGATTGTATAGGGAATAGGTCACTACTTACATGAGCCCTGTTTGTCTGGTTCAGATCTAAAATAGCAAACAACAGTTTCCTGACAGCATCAGGATCGCCACCTACCTAGACCGGTTTCTGTCTTATCAGATTACATTGACAATGACAGTGGAATTATACAACCAGGTTTCTAGTTATGAACTGGTGTCAAAAGTTGGCAACTTGACTACCCTCGGGATGTCACCTGGAGATCCCATGCACAGAAACAGGAGTTTTATAGGGGATCTGTCACTACTTTTAAAGGCCCTGTAGGTTGGTTACTATTTTAGATCTGACCCAGAAAGTTTTCAGAATCTTTTGGATCGCTACCTGTCCTGACCTATACCTGTTTTAAGACGTTGATCGGACTCAGCCATCCCAGACCACTGTACTGTAAAGCCATTCATTTAGTTCTGAACAATCTGCAAGCTATCAGCGATTACAATCGGAGTATACTCTATTGATCTCAGCTGAAAGTTCTATCCAAAAAGTCCTTATCTCCCTAAGGCCACTTCCGCTATGTCGCAGTAAACAGACACAGCCACTAGTTTTCTTATCTCTGCAGGTAGGTAAGATATGGAAGCTCTGGACAAGGAGAACAAGGCCATATATGTGCCACATTTCACATTGCATTTCAGCTCCCATCCTGAAGGGAAGTGCAAGACGGAACTCGGAGGTAAAGGCACCTAAGTAGCAAAAGTCTTAGGGTACTGTTGCGCTTCTTGTATCAGCTCACAGAATTTGGTCCACGTGAACCTACTGGAAAGAGGCCAACCACAACTAGGACCTGATGTCTGGCTAAATTAATAGAGGAGCTTCCATTGTAGTATATCAGACTCCTAGCGACAGTATCTCTCGACCCGATCCCTTCTGCATGAGCAGACTGTGGAAATGGCACTACACGTGTTACTAAGCAGAAGGGCCGAGCGGTGACTTAGTGTACTATACTCTATAATATAAATTAATGTAATGGGGTGTAAATCCTAGTAATATGACCTAACTACACCTCATTACCTACATTAATCATCCCCCACATCCCGAGGTTTATTAATGGGAACATATTTCTGGTCATTGTCAAAGTCAACAAGATCCAGCAGGCTGTGAGCTTTTAATATACATGTCCATTTCTACTAGTGCCTGGATAGAGCCTGGAGGATGGAGATCGAGCGATAATGATGGTGTAGAATATAGATTAAGCAGGTTATAATTCTATGTGCCCAACAAATAAGAAAAACACCAATTATTGCAAATACTATAGTAAATATTGCATATAGAACCATCCATCATAGCAAAAGTTCAATGTTTCCTCTTTGGGTTCCATATAGTGATGTAACAATGTCTGCAACGTGAACTGGGTATTGAAGGGGTTATGCCATGAAACGTATTGATCCTCTATACATAGTCCATAGAATAGAGGATAAATACATGATCGGCTCTGACTGCTCATCCCAAGAACAGAGGGCTATATCCCCCACTGCATATTCAGACTGACGTGATTGGTGGTGGACGGTGCACTCGTCTATTTTGGCCACTTCCATTGAAGTACATAGGAGTGCCATTCACCAGCAGTCAACCTGAATGCACGGCAAGTGCAAAGGACCCCTCATTCTCAGGATCGTGGGGGTCTAAGTGGTTAGATCCCATCGATCAGGTGCTATGCTATCGGGGAAAGATACTCTTCACCATGGCTTTATAACCCCTTTGCTACTGTGGTATACAGTACTTCTCTTATACACCTTCCGGCCCCCGTCAACAGGGCAGCCATTAGGAAAATTCTAAGCTCCATAACGTACATAAAATATTTCGACCAAGGATTCGAGCACAGGGGAGGCTTGGAGGGGCTGGAGCCTTCATCTGTGGAAACCTATTATTTAGGCAATTGTCTTTCGGTGATATTGGACCACCTTATAGCAATGTATTTGAGCATTTTATGACAGTATTATTTAGGCACTATAGAGGGGCTTCAACAGAAAGTACCAGACAGGGAACCGATGACGGACTCTGAGGACAGACATGGCCCAACAGATACAGACAGGCCTTAAATAATGTCAAGTAATGGGGCATTTAGATTATGGGTTTCCGGAATGAACCTATAAACGCTATCGTACGGATTAAGGCTTGGTATAGGACATGTTCTCCGCTTTTATGACTGCCGTGGAGTTATATAACGGCAGCAGCTGTCTATTTATTTCTGCTATGAAACCTGCCTACATCACACTATTTGCCAGACCAGGCAAGGATTTCGGGGGAGGATAATCCATTATCATGAAAAAAATCCGCACAGACAGTGCGCAGTGGACGGCACAGACTGCAACATGATAGATGGTCTGTAGAGAGGACCCGACAGATCTAACAGGTTTATCGTACTCAATTCTTACATTTCTCATATAGCAGCTATTCTGCAGCACCAATATGGAGAAACTTTCACCATCCCCACCAAATTCTGTGGATGTAGGTTACTCCAATCCGTCTCTCTTCGTGTCATCCCAGACAGACTGGATGAGTTGAGATCAGGGCTCTTGCAGCATTTTTAGTTGCCTAAACCTTTTGCACAACAGAATAGCCGGTCATACGACATTGTATTGGCCCCTCCTATGTAGATCCTTCTGCAGGCCATTAATCACATTGGCATGGATCTGGTACAGGGCTCTGAACCGCAAGTATTATTTATTTTATTTTAGCAAGATTTTAATTTGATTACGTCCGGAACAAATCAATATCCAGACAGACTGAGGGCGTCATTAAGTTCTCCGTGTTCTTAAGACTCGGCGTGACCAGTGATGCTACTCTCTCTATTATTTATCAGGGTAATTTTGGATTACGTTATTATTCATCTAAAGATCTAGGTACGAAAACTAAAAAAACAAAGCACCAGGACAATTTCACTACAGCACACCCAGACGCCGCTACTATCCCGCAGCCTGACTCTGACTCCTGTTCCGACTTTATGAATGACTGGTCAGTTGGAAATCTCTTCTGACTCCAACTCCAAGCGAAATTGGTCTTAGCTCCGACTCCACCGCCCAGTGGTTTTGGCTGCAAAAAATGTAAACGTGTCCCTATAGGGTTCTCCCGAATTTGCACATCAATGATCTGTCCTTGTGTAGTCGTGGGCATCTGTTCTCTACCATCAAATTAGCAAACTGGTTGGGACTCCGTATACAGTATGCAGGTAGCCGCGATTTATGGGCTGCTGGGCCTAGGACTGCTTTACTTCCCATTTACTTGAATGGTAATGAATGGGAGAAGCCATTGTGCTGGAAGAAACAAAGAATATGAGGCTCAGAGAAGCGCTGTGGTATCTTCCCTGTGCTGACTGGTGGGTTCCCCGAGCTGGGTACCAGACATTTAATTGTCTATCCTAAGGAGTCCTGGACAACCCCTCCTTAGGAGGACTAGTTTTTGAAGGAACTTGGCAATGGAGATTGTCCCCACAACCTTGGAGAACAAAGCACAGATCTTCTGTGGATGTAGACTTGCTCCAATCCGTCTGTCTCATCAGGTCATCCCAGACAGACTGGATGAAGATGAGATCAGGGCTCTGCGGGGGTCATATCATCCCTTCTAAAGAGTAAATATTGATGGGATTTACATTTCTCCATTCTTCATTGGGCCATGCACAAGTCTGCCTAAAACAAAATTGCAACGTCTGATCCGTTTTTTTCTTGACCACCTGTCAAGACTGCACACACGGAGCGCCCATTTTTCCCCTAGTTATGGTGGTACGACAGACACTCAAAAAACAAGGCCTAACATTTTCAGATATTTTGAAATTTATTCTCTACTTCTGGTGCCAAAACTTTTTAACAAGCCTGGAAGATTCTTCTTACGATGAATATGACGATATCCTACCAGGAACAGCAGAGGAGCCCTGTATTGTAGGACTGCTAATCGAGGACTTGCATTGTCTTCTCTGCCGATGAGTCTTTGTTTCTAACACTTACATTAAGTTATTAAACGATATTGTTTCCAAACACAAATTGCGGAAGGCGCCAGCTGTCACCCTTCCAGCGCTGCCGTCTCATTGTAATTACAGCTCTCTGATGAAGAGCCGGCCTTGGCTGCACTAAACCCATACTTTTTGCATCTGATCAATTTGTCTAAATTTGTAAAATATCGCAATTTGTTTATCTTTTTGTAAATGGGTTAAAAATGAAAAAGGTCAAAGGTTTCTAATAGAAAACAATAGATTATAATGGAAGCAAAGGGAAATGGTTATGGAATATTTATGCATCAACAGAAGGAAGCATTGAAAGGTGTTATGTGGATGGAGAATATCTGAATATCTTCCATTTACTTTTCCAATATAGGTGTAGGACCAGGTTTTGGTTGTTTGATGCCCTGTGCAGCGTATTATACTGTGTGGGGGCCACTGTGCAGCGTATTATACTGTGTGGGGCCACTGTGCAGCATATTATACTCTGTGGAGGCCACTGTGCAGCGTATTATACTGTGTGGGCCACTGTGTAGCATATTATACTGTGTGTGTGGCCACTGTGCAGCATATTATACTGTGTGTGTGGCCACTGTGCAGCATATTATACTGTGTGTGGGCGACTGTGCAGCATATTATACTGTGTGGGGCCACTGTGCAGAATATTATACTGTGTGGGGGGCACTGTGCAGCATATTATACTGTGTGGGGGCCACTCTGCAGCATATTATACTGTGTGGGGGCCACTCTGCAGCATATTATACTGTGTGGGGCCACTGTGCAGCATATTATACTGTGCGGGGCCACTGTGCAGCATATTATACTGTGTGGGGGCCACTTTGGAATAACGCTAAAAAAAAAAAAAAAAAATCCAAGGACCCTTTTTATGTAATTACAGAAAATCTCCATGAATCTACAACACAAACATCACGTGTAGTTTCTTTTCCAATGTTTCTTCCACTCTGTTGAGGTAAAAAAAGAAATTCAACAATAAATTCACAGCAACCCAACAAAATGAGCATCGGCCTCACAGGTTCTTTTTTGCACTTTTTTTTTCTGAGACACTTGGTTTTGGAAATCCATAAAGGTGTATCCCCTGCAAAAATACAGTATGTGGCAAATCCATCACATCTTAATGTTTCATGAACCAGGGACATGTTACTGCTTTCTTATGAAGACGACGACATAGAAGGACCAACCCAAGACATAGAAATAGAAGGGATAACAGTGAACATACACCAGTCCCCTTATATTAGGATGGGGAACAATCTTTTAGGTATGATTTATGAACCAGGATAGTAAAAGATACTGCAGAGTCTCTAAACTAAAATACTTGAATGTTTTTCTGCAAACCTGAGAGACCCCAGAAGACGTAAGATTTCTCCCTTCCATTAATCCTAATGAAGCTAACAAGAGTATACAGCGATTCCGTTACCTGTGCCGCACATAAGGCGAGGCCATTATCAGAATCTGAGACTAAACAATCGATGTCTCCGTCACACGCCGAGCTTTCCACTGAACAAGCTGGTACATTGTGAACTCATTACACAGCACAATATACATACATACATTAATGAAGGAGACGGTAACAATGGAAAGCTAATCCTACTCATGCCAATACATTATAGGAAGGAATGGCCAAATGTTACTGAATGCCTTGTCATGACATAGAGATTGAGATGATCTAATCCTGTCTAATATTTAGACAGTGTCAGATTACACTAGACAGTCAAACTGCACCAGGTTTATCATAGTAGCTGTTGATAAATCTGATACATAGTTACACTGTCTAGTCTAAGCTTATGCCACCTTCTGAAATTTAGTGCAATTCTGGCACACACTGGGTCAGATTTACTAACGCTGTCTAAAAGTTGGCCAGTGCAAAGTTAGACTAGATAGTCTTGAACTAAACCAGATTTATCATAGTGACTAATGCTGGTTCCACCTCCAGATTTCCATTGAGCCATACAATAGAGGGCCACTGGGACATTCAGGCAACTTTACTGCAATACACTGATTTGGGGGGTCCTGGAGGTGAAACTCCCTCTGATTTGTAATGAGCTATAGAAAGGCACCTATAGAGGTACATCACACACCTCCATAGGTTTCCAGTTTCTACATAGTCTCTCTCTTTTGGAGGAATTATGGGGAGTTCTAACCATTTTACGGTGCTGCTGCATATATATATTGTGTATAGTACACATTGTTCCTATATGATCCGCTCAAGAGATGATATTACTATTCAGTTTCCATCCCTGAACATTCAGGATAAGATGGTTAAGATTCTGCACCGATAGTACAACACTCTACGAGCTGTCAACAGTAATGGATATAGTGCTGTAGTACAGTAATAATGATGGATTGTGGAGGGGGAGGGGAGGTAGGTGGCACCATATTGGTATATGAGTCTACTGCCTGACTACATACATTAAACATCCATTCCACTCAGTATCTATGGAGGATAATATGACATAATAGGCCATTAGTAAGTAATATAGGGAGCCTGAAATCACTCATATTGTTGTGTAATTGCCATGAAATAAATCTCACACTGATAGATCTATTACATTGTAATTATGTGTTTAGCCCCCACCCTAAATAACATAAGGGATCCATCTATTACACTGTAATTATATGGTTACCCCCCACCAATATAACATAAGTGATACAGTCATACAAGACATTCATTTTTCTTAATGGCTCCATTGTCTTACACTTAACATGACTCCTAGTAATAAAAGGGCATCCGTCCAGAAAGCAATGACATGCCTGAGCATTGGGATTCCCATTGGGAAATTTCAGGATGACCCCTGAAGGTACTTGGGAACCTAATATTACCCAAACACCTTTGATGGCAATTGGATGAACGCTGACAGCCACATACACATTCACGTTCGTAGGCTCTAAATTGGGAAAGGAGTTGAAGTTGCTCCCAGAAACCTCTGTCGTGGCTTATCTGTTCAATAAAGCAAGGATCAGGCATGTAGAAGTCAACATGCCCTACCATCTTTCACCTAACTTAATTTGTAACAGTAGTTTGGACACTCTAGTCCACATCAGGCAGAATCCTCCTTCATAGAAACCTTTCTAAAACTATTTCAAAGGGATTGTCCAGTTTAGACTATTCCCTTTAGTTAGACAGGCCTTCCAAATTAAAAGAGTCTCCAGGATTTTGATATTAATGGCCTCCTTAGGAAAGGTCATTGGTGGACATCTGACACCTGGCACCCTCATCGATCAGCTGCAACTCCATTAAAACACAGAGAATGGTTCAACTTGGGATACGGCCCATATATCCAATAATGCACCACTTTGCTCTTTCTTTACCATGTTCAACACTGGGCCAAGAGGAAAGCAAGGGAGGTTGGGGTGAATAAGCCTTGGTCCATCAGATTTACACTAGGTTCACACCTGTGTTAGGGGTTTCCATTCTTTGAGTCTGGTAGGGGACACGAAAAATGGAAACCAAAGCCACTTAGGGTATGTTCACACTGAGTTTTTTTTGCAGGCCGATTTTGACGCTGAATAAGCCTCACGTGCAAAAATGCCTCCCATTCATTTCAATGGGACTTACTCGCAGTTTTCTTCCCACTAGCAATTTTTTTTTCAGCTAGCAGAAAAAAAATGTGACCTGCCCCATCTTCATACAAGTTCCGTGGCGGAATCAGCCACGACTCGAGACTCCCTACTGATTAGGCACATTCATTCAGCAGTGGAATGCCACGACAGGATGACACTACACTGCATCGGCATCCCGTCGTGGCTAGCCATGCAAAAAAGCCACACGGCGGAAAAGGTTTCTGCTGTGTAAACTAAACCTTAAAAAGGGGTTACCAGCAGAAAACAACGGACCCCCATAGACTATAATGTAGTCCGCCTAAAGAATGTGGAGAGAAAGGTCCTGGTTGGAATGGGGGATGGAATCCCAAATAGTAACCAATAGAGATGAGCGAGTAGTACTAGATCAAGTAGGTGTTCGATCGAATACTACGGTATTCAAAATACTCGTACTCGATCGAGTACCACTTGCTGTTCGAAGTTAAGTTTCAATGCAGAACCAGCGTTGATTGGCCGAATGCTATACAGTCGGCCAATCAACGCTGGTTCTTTTCTTACCTTTAGAAGTCTTCTCCCTGCGCAGCGTCCCGCGTCCTCTTCCGGCTCTGAATTCACTCTGCCAAGCATCGGGCCTGGGCAGAGCCGAATGCGCATGTCTGCTTGTAGTGCGGGCATGCGCAGTTGGCTCTGCCTAGGCCTGATGCCTAGCAGAGTGAATTCAAGGCCAGAAGAGGCTGCGCAGGGAGAAGAATCCAGCCCGACCCTCACTTGTGGACTTGGTAAGTAGAATTTGATCGAATGTTGCCTACCCCTGAAACGAGCATTTCCCCCCATAGACTATAATGGGGTTCGAAACCCGTTCTAACAGTCGAACAGCGTGCGGCTGTTCAAATCAGATTTCGAACCCCGAACATTTTAGTGTTCGCTCATCTCTAGTAACCAACCTAGCCTTACAATAACGCATAAGAAATGTACGCCAGTCCCTTACTGGTACAGATTTCTATTCTAGCACACGAGCCTTCTCATAGTGCGCCACAATTATTATGGGGTCAATGTTAATACATTTCCCATTGTATGGAGCTGTATACAGGTTACTACACCTAAGCTCAGGTTACCACAGCTCAGCTCCAATTCACTTGAATGAAACGTTCACGGTTTACTGCCAAGTACTACAAATCTGTCAAATGATGGACACATGGGTGCACGGTAAGACAAGTAAGACGGTAAGCTCTGGTACGTACACTGTGACGGGCCAGGCACCTGTTTATCCATCACATCACCAGGATAACATTTGTATCTGCTGGAATGACCTCTTGCTCCTGTTACTTTCACTGTTTTCTTCCTCAATGATCAACAGTTTGCTTCATAGTGTTTATGTAATCCCATATTGCATTAGATATTTTTGTTCCTCTACCTATTCCTTAGTTGACTGTATGGCCGCATAATAGGTAAGATTTTATCCAGATACACATTGGGAGCCTCATACTGAAGCTCAGCCTCTGGATAGGTTATAATATCAGACAGCGCCAATGGGTAAAAATGGTGTAATTGCAAAAATAAAAAATACAAATTTGGAAAATTTTTAAAATTAATTTTGGACAATAGTTTAAGCCTTTTGCTTGTCCATCTACAAATAGTGACAAGGCCACATTTTTTAATAACAGTCACATGGTTGTCTGCGGTCTCATAATAGCGCTGATGCAAGATACTGAACTATCAGCTGTGAGCAGGAGATCTCACTACCTACCAAGAACTGCCACATGTTATCATAAAAGCTGCCTATGTCCCCCACCTCTGCAAAAATTTCTGCTTGTTATATCTACATGCTGTGACCCCCCCTCCTCGTGTCCTACAACCAAGTCGGCTGTATTATTATTATTATTATTATTATTATTATTATTAACATCAATCCGCACAGAGAACTAAATGATCCTGCCGTGTGTCTGTGTTTCTTTCTTTTTAGTTGCTATGATTCCTAGGATTTCTCTATCTGCCATGAGCTTGTATGTGTTTCTCTCTTGTTATATACTACTGTACCATCTATGAAACTATCACTGAAATTTCCCCATTGTGGGACTATTAAAGGATTATCTTATCTTATCTTATATTATATCAGATCCAAAATTTTTTAAAGTTTTTTTCTCATTCTTTAAGAGGATCTCCAAGAATTCAACATATGATAGCATGTTGTATGGTAGCATATAGAGTAACCAACAATTAAGCAAAAATTAGGAGACTTAGTGCCACCAAACTGGATGGAAATGTCACTTTGGGTATGGCTAAATTTCACATCTTTTTTGGGTGAAGTTTCCAAATTTGCCAGGATTGTTTCTGAAAGTCAGGAATTCTAGCAAATTAGGACAGATGTGAAGTACAGTCAAAACCTGCAAAGACTCCTCAATGTAAAAAGATGTATTTGTTGGGCGCCAACTACTCTTTTTTTTTTTTTTTAGCATTCCGATGAGCATTGCTAGTGATAGGACACGGGGCTAGAAGCAGAATAACTGGGATAGACGAAATGGTAGAATTATACAATGGTATCAACTCGAGGACGGACTACTGAAGAACTTGGAAACTCATAAGACAGTGATGCCATAGAACGACCCCAAGACAATGCATCTCCTGTTCTAAGGGACGTAACATATGGATTATATGGCAGACCCGCTGCGCTCTGTCCTTGTGATGTCCCCACACGCTCCCTTTGTTTTCATACGTTTCAGAAGAAGCATTTATGGCTTGTAGTTAAACACAGGAACACATTCACATGGAAGAGCTGCAACAGACAAAATTTCAGAATCTGTGACCCAAAATATCAACCCAGCCATGGGTAGATGGGTAGATAGGTAGATAGATAGATAGATAGATAGATAGATAGATAGATTATGGTCACCTCAATAAAACAGTGCTGACCCCATGTACCTCTGTTGCAAAGACATTGCAATTTTTATCAATCTGCAAATGACTCTTTGGAGCAATGAGGGCGTTTTCACTTACCTATTTGGAGCAATGGCAACAGTCTCATTGCTCCAAAGAGTTCATCATATTGGTTTCCCAAGGGCTTCATATTGCTCTTACATATTCCATTACACTTGTCATAGATCTTAATTCTTTACAACTTTACAATTTTTGACACCCGGGACACCCACAGATCACCGCAGCCAAGACAGCACAGCTCTCGGTATTCTATACATGTTGTGTGCTGCATGGCTCTCTTCCAATATAAACTGTAATGTGGATGTGTGTTTTGTGTGAGTGCGGGTATTGCAGCACTGCGACCTTCCCTTCTATGGGGCTGCGGACACATTATTGTCCCCAAAGCCCTAAAGAAGTGAAGGGAGTTCAGGTCATGCAAATGCATTGGCGGCCATTCACAAGGAGGCCTTAGAAGGTCTCAACACAGACAACCCATTTAATATGGGAGCCACCATGTTGATCAAGTGATCCAAGACCTGTAGGTCACAACTAGGTGTACATTATCCCTGCAGTGGCCACTATAGGAGAAAAGAAGTATTACATGATACCCGCACTACTCAAAAACTTATGTTTCTGAATGAAAGAGAACCTTTCCTCACCTCCACCAATTCTGGTTCTGATAATAGGCACTATTCCGTCCAGCACAGTTGGAATTTTCTCTCCCCCACAGGTCTCAAGCAACAAGTGCAGGGAGTTTTGGTGCTTGATATGCTATATATGTTCTGTAATGTCAGGTGGGTGGTGTCAGGCAGGGGGTGTAAATCAGAACTCCAATAGAGTCAGCCAGTGTCAGAACTCAGAATCGCACCCCTTGTCTGCTCCTGCCTGACACCGCCTTTCTGACAGTACAGAGACTTAATAGTATATCAGGCACCAAAGATAACTGCATTGATTGCTCAGGAATGGTGGGGGCTAGAGGAAAAATTCCAATTGTGCCAGTGGAGTAGCAGCTATTGAATGATGTAAAGAGCTGGACTTGATGGCAATGGTGAAAGGTCCTCTTTAGAGAGGTTTTCCAGCTCCAAATGCATTTTTGATTTGTATGACATTTCCACAGGATAGGTCTTCAGTATGTGATCAGTGGACCGTGCACCAGAAGAAGCTATATCCGTGGACGGGGAGCGTAATCAGTCCGCTCCTATTCAAGTAATATCAGTAGTGCTGTAGGCTATGTAGCGTTGGCGCTGGGTTACTGCAGGCCTATTGCTTGAGATGTTTTGGCTCTGCATGCACCGCTATAGCTTCTGGTGCCCGGAGGAAGGTGGATGAGCAGATCTGTGCCGGATCTGGGTGTCAAACTCCCAACGATGAGATACTGGAGGTCTATCCAGTGGATAGGTCATCAGGATCAAAATGCATTTGGAGGCCAGAAAGCCTCTAAGACACAAGAACATGACAGATGAACAGTCATTGGTGTGAATATCGGTCAATAACCACATGGCTACAATGTCAACACAAATCCAGAGCGAATTGTGTAAATTCTCACACGGAGGCCTGTTGGCAAAACACACCATCTTGTAGGACTACTAGGAAGGCAAGTGTAATAATACAGCAAGTCACAGGAAACATCAGGAAAGCAAGAAGGACAACTAAAAGCAAGATACGGATTAAGTGTTGCTTGCGGCAATGAACAAGGAAGACTTCATATAGTATAGTCTGTGTACAGAAGGATTATACAGGCGTTATTACTACATGCCTGCCTTCATAGGAAAGATGAAAAGCCATGCTGCCAGCCAGCAGATCTGCCGTCACTGCACATCATAAATGCACACAAAGAATGCATTCCTATACAATATACAGTATACTGCCCCCACCAGCGCTACCTGACAATATACGGTACATCACATCAGTCACAGCAATTACCCCGGCCAAGATGCAGCACATTAGCAGCAGTGCAAGCATCCACTTCCTAGGTAGCAGAGCTGAGTTTGTCATTTGGCACAAGCCATCACATTATTATATCATCTGTGCTGATACACAGGACTGCAGGTAAACCTTCTGTATAATCCTATTGCAGAGCGCTATCATGATACACACAATATGCAACAACAACACATAAAATATCAGTATAGCATGCATCTGTGTATAGAAACAGCTTATAATGGACTCTGATGCAATGCATGAAAATATAACAGGATGCAAGTTACTAGTTACCAGTAAAATTCAGCTGCATATGGGTGGAACGGCTGCAGGCAAAACACCAAAATACAGGCCTTCCATATGCAACAGCAAAAACACTAAATTCTAGGTCGTCTCCACCAAAAACCTAAATGCAACATGCACGTCAATAGGATTAGAGAAAAAAAAGGGATCGGATCTGTAGATCCCTGCTCTATTACCTGTGGGTAACACATCAGGGCGACCGCACAATTCATCCTAAAAGCAGCAGGTCCTTTCTATGACAGCTCCTGTAATTCCATCCTTCACCCCTGAATTTAATGCAAGCCATTTCTGCTGTGGATTGCCATAATGTGCAGGGAGGGGATGCTGCATGTCAAATGAGAAAAAAAAAAAAAAATCTACATGTAGCAAATGGAAGAAAGCTGCTCACCATATATACACACCCACCAAGTGGAGCATCAGGCCAGCCTAGCCGAGAGGATGCTGAGGATGGATTTCACAGGGAAGATGCTGTTTCCCAGTGATGCTCTGTGAGTTCTGCTCCCTCCTGGGAGAATGAGCTCATTGCTAGCATTCACCAACCTCCTATCAGCCTTTGCAGTGTCATTGCAGCTAGCATTTCAGTGCAAGCACGTCATCAAGCGAACACTTATAAAACTGCAAAGCCTTCCTCAATGCAGCCAGAAAGGAAAGTGCCCGAGGAAAGATGCCCAGCGAGCCGTGCCAATCGCTGATGGAGAGGTCTACATTGCCATGCAAATGTAATTACACTCATGTCAGTGCCTTCACTTCAGCCATGTATGCTGGCATTAACCTCAAGAAGGATTACAGTAATACGGTGGTGATATGAAGACCTCAATAATCAAGACACGGTGGGGGCAAGGGGTTAAAAAGATTCTGACGAAAGTGGTGGAGAGGAGATTGTTGTTGGCAAGGTCTTCCGAGGCCAAGATTCCAAGTATATTCAATGTTAAAGAGTCAACTGAGTACAGGATATTTCAGGGATCTTCAAGGAAATCAATGCAGAACACTGCAGATCCTGACTTGGTCCAGGACTAGGCTGCTAAGTTTTGCATTTGTAAAATCATGGCCGCCCCTTTATCTTCCTGGAATTAACATAATAACAAGGAAAATAAGAAACTTTGTTGTAAATAATATAAAAATGAAACACCTCTTTTTCCAATTGTCCGTCTCTTTTTTCCTCCCTCTTCCTTCCGAACTGACATTCATTCTGAAATCTCTGCTTAAACGGGTTGCCTGGTTCGAAAGGATTTTCATTTTGATGACGTATCCACGGGAAAACCTGCAAAAAATGCAAAATACACGTCATGTAGTGGTTGAATATAGTGGTACTCCGCATACTGATTTTTAGATTTTCAGTGGTTCTGAACAGGAAGTATTGGTCCAATGATACAAATTTACAGGACCCCTTTTGTGTCCTAAAATAGTCACATTTGTAACAATTTAATGCCACTAAAATAGACCCCATGCCATATTCATTATCAGTTATGCCACACTACAGGGCTCCGGGGGGAAGCACCTAACTAAGTGCTCCCTGCTGGTCTCGATTAATCCCATATCACTACTTTGAGGGAGAGTTAAGTTTACAAGGTATGAAAAATCCTCAAAATTTTTGCACAACAGTGTAGATATGAGAGCAGGACTCTACCATGGGTGCGCTTGATTTATGAGGAGGCGTGAAGAGTGGCGTTGAAAATGCCAGTCTTTGTAAATCTCTCCCATCGTGTCTATGGCTGCCTTCATTCTACACACCCAATGTACAGGCCCCATGTACAGGCCTTCCAGATAACCACTGCCTTACCCATCTGTGAATTATTATTATTATTAAGCATCGTCGTCCCTAGGGTTGAACGATCGGGATCGGAAAAGATCGGATTCTGATCAGCGATTGAGTATATTTCAGGATCGCGATCAGAATTCCAACCCCATCTTTTCCAGCGGGATCGAGGTCGGAGGTTCTCTCAAGATCGGCTCAACCCTAAAAGTGACTTTTCCCATAGAGAAGCATTGACTAGGGTTGAGCGATCGGGATCGGATTCCGATCGGCGATCGAGCAAGTTTCACGATCGACTGGAAAACGATCGGAAATCGGATTTTAAAATCGGTCCTGAAATCTCACGATCGGCTCAGCCCTAGTCGTCACCTGAAATACTCGGCTCTGTCTTATGTCTCTAGACCTGATGCCTATTAGCGGAGGAACATTTCACATGGATATAAAAGAGATCCTCCGCACACTTGGCCGACGGTGTGATCCTTTAATCTCTGCCAGTGACTCATACTCTGAGAATAGACTCTATTGGAGTTATATTGGGATATGTTCACATTATAGCTATAAATCATCTCAGATAACAGAAGCTTACAATGTGGCGACAGACCCATCAGCCCGTCCACTATATCCTAAATATACGACGTCTTATGTGTTATGGGACACAGACTTTTGCAGCCAATGTTTAATTCTGCGAATGTATCTACACTTAGAATTTTCCCCGTTTTGCTTCTATTGTGCGGACTGTGTCTCCATGGTAAGACAACAAACACCTCTGCGTTGTCTGATCCGGCAGCCATGTTTCTTTCCATCAGTCCTCTATCTCTTGTCACCCGGCCAAATATATGTTAGCATATAGCAGGGGACAAATGGAAGGCAGTGTGAGATGGCAGGAGTGCGGGATAACACCACATAGAATGTGTTTGTTGTCTGCTGCCATAGAGATGTATTACGGTAGACTATTGTGAGACTGGTGGGCACAAGATGAAACAAATTTGTCACAGTGACCGATTCTGGTGCATTTTACATCACTGGTTGCAATAAACCGCCTGCACCTCCTTACCAAGTACAGTATATGTCTGATCTCGGCTGTATTTCTGTGCATCAGTCTGTCGTTGTTTCTGGCACTTGTGATGCAATGTTATATTTTGCTGTGTCATCCATTGTTAGCCAATGTGTGTTATATTACATGTATACTTTGCAGGTGGGCTGCTCTCTTCTGGACACAGGGCTTTGTTCTGGATGAGCTCGGAATATACCCAGGGCCACTTTGGATGCCAATTGTTGGACTGGTCTATGATGGTGGAACCGGCCACAGAGTCTCTTTAGAACTGTTAACCCTAAAATGCTATTGGATCCATATTCATCTTGACATGCCCTGTTGGGGACGGTTATGGATTACTGCAGGCGGTTACAGTACACATCCTGGAAAATGACTGTTCTTTGGGCAAAGAAAGCCCTAAAAACTGGGCCAAGATGTCCCACCAAATTTAGCCAATGTGACCCTCCCGAGACTGTAACCATTAACTTTGTTACCTTAAAACAAGACTGTAACCAATAAGATGTTACCTCCAAGTCAGGGTAGGTTCACACTATGGTTATTCAATGTCTGTAACTGTCATCTGCCATGGGATGAGAGCAACGGACATTAAATATCAGATGTAGATGGAGTCCCCTCCATTAAGTGTCCATCTGCACTCACTGCAATACATAAAACATGACTTTTTCCATCAGCTCGTACATGCAGGACTTTTTCTTCCATTATAACAGTAAGCAAACACAACGGAATAAAGTGTTCATCCTATTGTTTACATTAGAGTCAACTGGAACAGACACAGACAGAGGGGGCGCCATCTATGTAAGTTACTCTGCTACAGATAATGATTGTTTGTCATTCTGTATGTAAACCCCCAAATATAAGGCACCATGGAATTAATGATGCTATATAAACAATAATAATAATAATAATAATAATAATAATAATAATAATAATAATAATAATAATAATAGTTCTGTGAGAGATGACAGCAACGGACATCGATAATTTTAGTGTGAACATACACTAAGACTGTTCCTTTGCCACTAGTAACCACAAAGCTCTGTGCCTTTTAGAAACTTCTTAAAGGGGTTGTCCCATCACAAGGATCCTATCTAAACTGCTTGTTAATGTGGATTTAAGACTTTTCCTAAATACACTGCTTCAGCAAAACTGCTTTGTTTGTCCACTATCTTACTTTATTCAATTCATTGTTGACACAGCCCTGACTTATCTGCTCATGAGTCAAGTGATGTATCTGCTGCTCTGAGGGGGGAGGGAGGAGGGGCTAAGTGCAGGGAGCGAGCCTGTGTATCTAGCTATTCCTGTGTCTACACCACGTGACCTAGCTCCCTGCTATCAGATAGGGGAGAGGAGCTGCTTTTATTTCTTCTGTTCTCCCAGTTATCAGGCTAGCTAATTCAACTGTGTTCATTATGGCAGAGACAGGCAGTCTCTGTATGTAACACAGAATGGAGTTGCTCCTGCCTGTACTTCATAGTCCAATATTGTGCATATAGTGTTTGAGGACCTTTGACAGGCCCTTCAACGCCCCATAGGATCACGCTATGCGGTGGGCAGAGCTACACGCTTATTTGGGGGCAGAGCAAAACGGCAGGTTGCATGTGAAACCCCGCCCACCAAATGACGCAGGAAACCAGGAAGAAAGAAGATTTTACAGCAGTGAAGACTGGCGAGTATGCAACGAGGGAATACCCCTTTAACTTGTACTGTAACCAATACATAGTCCTCGTAAGGAGTAGGTCATTAAAATTTCATGACTTCTCTTATTATTATTATTACTGTTATTATTCATACACAATAGATAGTATTGCAATGCTGGTCTTCTGTTTTTAGGTACATTCTTCCTCCTCCTCATCATCATCATTATTAGCTTTTTACTAGGATGATGTTTTCTGTTCTTTTCATATTTTATACCAATATTGATGTCACTAGTATTATTATTTCTCTCACCATTTTTCTTATCTTTATGGTTGTTGTTTGTGTTCTTATTAATGTTATGATGATTTTTTATGTTATTTTTGTTACGATGGTTCTTATCATTGGAACTGTTTTGGTTGAGAATTTGTTATGGTTGATATTATGAACTTTGGTGTAATTCTTATCACTACTGTTTAGTCACTAAGATCGTCATTATAATATCTTTTGTTCTATCATTGCTGTGTTTGCCATCATCGGCGTCGTTATCACGATTTTTGTTGGAATGCTGACGATGGTTATTGTTGTAGTTCTTATCATTGCTGTTTAGTCACTGTGATCAATATTGTTATGTTTGTTATTATTAGGAATATTATCAATGTTACTATGTATTTTATTCTAAATATTTTGCTTTTATCATTATAAATATTGTTACTGTTATGTTTTTATTATAAATATTATCAATGTTGTTGTGTTTTATTATAAATATTATGGTTACTGTTACATTTTTTATTATTCTAAATATTATCACTGCAGTTGTTTCATGGTTCATGGTAAATATTATCACTGCAGTTGTTTCATGGTTATCACCAATACGGTTCTTATTCTGAGTATTTTGTTGCTGCCTGTTGTTCTTATTCTCATTTGTGTTGCTTTCCTTCTCCGCCAGGCCTACCCCTTCCTCCATACCCCTGTAATATCAGCCAGCACTGCAGTGTCTCCAGCCTAGAAGAGGAAACAAGCAGGCACAATCCTGCAGCCAATCCGCACAGCTCTGTCATAGAACTCGTGTAGAAGTGGTAGAGCCCTGTGCAGACCAATGGCCGCCTGTGATGTGTCTGAATTGGAGGCTAGCCCTACAGCACAGAGGGTGGGAGCTGCAGTCAGCTAATCGGCTGCTGGCTACGTGAGAAACGTCATCCAGAGCTTAAAGCAATAACAATAACAAGCCCAGTGACAAAGCCAGCTGCCGCAGCTGTGTGCATGAGAGCAAAGCCAGGGGAGCCAGGGTCTGAGCACAAAGCATGTCCCACAGTGAAGGGCAAAACCTCCAGGATGAGCCCCTGCAGGGTAAGAGTATTTCCGTCTACCATACGATTTTACTGTATGCATTTACTGACATAGCAGAGCTGAGTTTGTCATGCAACTCTTTGGGTCTGAGCGGTTTATGCGTTGCCATAGGTTTTACCTAAAACCACAGATAACATATGAGTATATGATAGTAATGACTTGTCTCTGATCAGCTCTGTACATCGCCGGAGTAGCAGATTATATTCTATGCACTGTACAGTAGCAGATTATATTCTATACACTGTACAGTAGCAGATTATATTCTATACACTGTACAGTAGCAGATTATATTCTATACACCATACAAGACTTATTTGCTTTCTAAACACCCTTCTGTTTGTCCCATTTGTCACCTGCGGTCGCTGGCACATGTCACCGGGGTGAGGTGTGATTGCTTTTCCCAGGGGTTTGTTGACATGACATAGACCAGGGCAATGGAGTCCAAAGCTGCGTGTTTCCTAATAGTCAGCAGAGCTGGAATCCTGACATCAGCGACAGACAACGCCATCTATGCTAAAGATTAAATTGTCCCCAAATAGAACCTGGCCGCAGATGGATCTGATGAGTAATGTACACGTGTAGCAGGGCAGAGTTTGTCATCGTGGCAGAAAAGAGTTGATGCTTTCACGCAGGTAAACTTATGAGTACAAAGTAAACAACACAAAGACACAATCAGCTCTGCTATGTTGGCGTGAGCGTTGCGTTCTGTGCGAACTAGGTAAACAAAGACTCCAGGAGGACTGTCAGCTCAGCACGGTTTTTGTGAAAAGTCCTTTGTTGTGTCAGCTATGGTTACAAGGTATTTGCAAGGTATTACTTGTGTCTAGAATGCAATAATATCCAGTGGCGGTCCGCAACCTGCGGCTTTGCTCCTTTAAAACTAAAACCCCCAACACGCTTGGAGTAGTTCAGCGACACCTAAAAATTCACAGGTTGCCGCAATAACCCTAAAAATAAAGTCATCCTTTGGTGATTTGATAGAAATCTATTAGGATCACTGCTTGCTGTCAGTGAATAAAAGTATCCTTGTTTATACCCATAGACTGAAGACATGTTCGGACTTGGGGTGCGTTCACATCTGTGCGGTTTGATCTGTTCTTCTGGTCCAACGTAGAACCAGAATAGATGAAACCATAAAAGTGGTGATGGACAACTATAGGGGGGTCCATCGGGTATCTGACACTGCCGGACAGAACAATCCTGCAGCAGATTTCAGAAGGACAGACATCAGGCACAGATGTGAAGATAGCCTTAGACCTTTAGACACTTGGTAGTTTACTCAGGCTGGGTTCACACCTGTGATCAATATCCGTTTTGGGATTCTGTTCCCCATTCAGATAATAGTCCTGCAAGACTTATCTCTCCGTGGTTTTTGGGCGGAATCCGCATTATAGTCTATGGGGTTTGTGTGGTTTCTTAGCTAACCGTTTTTTAATGTGTATACGCTTCCATTCGGGGGTCCCCAACTCCCTGAACAGAATACAGAACGCAAGTGTGAACCAGGCCTGAGAATGGAGACCTGAATGCAGTTGTCAACCTAGTGTCAATTGTATCCAGTAGGCTAAATAGACTACAAACAATGTATCCCTGCCCTGATAGTTTGCTACATTGTATCAATGCAGGCCAGAACGTAGTAGTTTGGAGCAGTCGGAGCCTTGTCCAAACGAAATTGTATCCACCTGTAAACTGTGAGCGGGCCTAGGACAGATGGTTTTATTTTACTGGCAAAAAGCAGAGATCTTGAAAATTGTGCAGAAATAAGATACAAAGTATATGAGCAAATTGGTGAATTTTTGGTTGTACTGTCCATAGAACTTGTATAATGCAGCTCCACATGGGCGCCCACATATTTACACCATCCTATTATGTGGAAGCAGAAAAGGCTCTTAAGTTTTTTCCTGCTTTTATATGACAGCTTTCAGATTCCACGAATTATTTGGAGACCCTTTAAGAGAATTAAATTGGCGCAATAAGTTACCCTAATGGTGCTGTGCTGCAGGGTACAATAGTGTCCACGGGGTAACCCCTTTATGATGTAGTAACGGGGGTATCCAGAGGGGTAACTTGAAGCTCCTGTGCTCCAGGGCAAAGTTTGTGACAATAGTGGTATATTTTATCTGTTAGAGGGACACTTGAGGCCCATCTCAGAGTCCAAGGCCTGGTAGCGACCATTACTGATGCACCTTGTATAACTACACCCCAGAGATTGTACCCATTGACACAGCACAACATTACTAGTACAGGGATTTTCCAAACAGGAAAAAATCTTTAAAAATCCAACTGCTATGAATATAATATATCAGTGCTACTCACTTTATAGACTCCCCAGTGCTCCAGTTCCAGTGTTACGCGGTCCCCCCCTTCTCCGGGGTCCAGGCACCATTGCAGCAGGGCGGGTGTGGGGTGCGTTTGCTTGTATTGTATTACAACATGCCAAAGAAATGTAAAGGATTTTCCCTGGTTGGAAAGACCCTTCAAGGCCAAGACCCCATTTTGTGGACAAACTGCTTTTTGTTGTTGTTGTTGCTTATCCTTAGGTCATCAATATGTGATCAGGGGGGAGGTCCGACTCTGGAGAGGCCACGAGGTGGTCACATGATACAGCAGCAGCTCAGTCCCTTTCAAGTGAATGGGACTGACCTACCATAACAAGCATAGCCCCTATGCAATGTACAGCACTGAGAATTGGTATAAGTCATGTGTGAACACGTCCTGACTTGTTGGTTAGGTCACATTGTGTTGTTGGGAAACTGTGTAGGAATCTCCTGTATAAGTGCGGGATGACATATTTGATCCTGTAATCCCACCACATCCTGGGTGTAGGTTGCTCTTTATCGGGTGATCATACATCCGCACTGTCATCTTCCTTGGAACCGCTTGCAAAGCATGTGCACACTGAACCTAAATATGTCCTTCACTCTGAAAACCCAAACTGGAATCTCCCCCTTTACTGAAGCCAGCGTGCCTTGGTGCCAATACTGTCAATTACCCAATTTTTTAACATTTTTTTTGGAGCTAAATAGAACAAGCAGATTTGCAGTGTAAAGAATGGGGGACGGAGAAAGCAGCATTGGTGGGTCCTCCTCCTGTGTCTAATAGGGATAAGACGCACTTAATAACGGAATATATTCCCAGGCTGAGATATATAAACTTGCAAATATTAGGATTATTTCCATACTAATAGGATGTAACCAAATTATTTCTATTATTTCCTTGCTCTATGACTGTTATCATTGCCATTCCCCTGGTCCTGCAGCTTGTCACGTCTCACTGTGTTGTAAAGTATAGCGCTATTATGGTGTGGGGGAGGGGCTTCTTTAAAAAAAATGTCTCCTGGGCATAATTATTTAGCAAGGATTATGCGGTACTTGCATACAAGAGAGACATTTTATACCTATGAAATTTAAAGGGGTAGTCCAGCAGTGACAATGTATTACTCCTACCCAAATGTTAGGGGGTACTTGCAGGTCTGGTTACTGGAATCCCCACCGATCACAAGAACTGGGGTGTTTGTATCCCATTTTGCATGGAAGGGCAGGTTGGGCTGCACAAACCACTCCATTCATTTCATTGGCCCCTTGGGAATAGCTGTTGCTGAAAGTGACCCGACCTGCCGCACCATTCAAGCACCCCAGTTGTCATGATCCGTGAAGGTCCCAGTGGCCAGCCTGCCAAAGATCAGCAAGTTGCCCCCTACTCCATTTTGGATTCCCAAACATTAAAGCAGCTTTAAAGAATGGATACTTTCTTCCAGTAACAGCGCCACACTTGTCCACTGGTTGTGTGTGGTATTGCAGCTAAGCCACATTCATAATTACTTTATACTTGCCAACTTTCCCCAAACATTTGAGAGGATTTTGCAAAAAGTGACCTCCTGGCATCCTAGGGGGGCAAATTTTTTGGGTCCGGCAAATTGTTCACAATTGTTCACATTTAGTGCTCGCGTCTCAAAAAGAAGAATGTCCCACCACAATAGGGGGCATGGCAAGACAGAGATTTTCGTTGTGTACTATGTACGCCAAGACTCCTGGATCTCGCCTGGCAAGTAGGATTTAAGATGCAGTACCAGATGTAACCATGGAGAGGTGTGGCACTGTTTCTAGTAGAAAACCTTCTAAACCTGTACAAAGAGAGGGGTTATTAGTGAAGTTTGAGGGGTTCCCCAATTCAGGATCATCTGGTAAGAGCATGGCTACCCCGTCTGGAGGACCTGGCCCGTACATGCATATGATATGAAGCGAGGGCGCCTAGACCAGACAGGTTCTATTGCCTTTTGGGTGACAAGACCCCTTTATAGACAGAGTTTGCCAATACTAATTCCTTTTCCACGTGCGCCCTGAAGATCTTCTTCTTCTGCATGCGGCCTATACAGAGCAATGTCAGATCAATAATACAGTAATGGAAGTTTATTTCTGTAAGACGGATTATTGGACATCCCATAAATCCTCTCCATATCATCTCCATAAGACTTGTCTGTATATAAGACAAGTATAAGACGTGAGATGGATCATATTATAGTATATCAGAGACTTATAGGGACATCAGATTTTTATGGACATCTCACAGTTGGGACCATTGGCCCAGGCCAGGCTTTCATCCAGGGTATAGGTTATGTTTTCGGCTTAGCCCTTAAAGGGGACCTGACGTGGACCTCCAACCACCCACAGGTTAGGATGACCCAGTGGCTAGTGTCCCTTAACCTAACATTGTCCATGGTCGTACTTATAAAACGTCTACACTCACCGGCCACTTTATTAGGTACACCATGCTAGTAACGGGTTGGACCCCCTTTTGCCTTCAGAACTGCCTCAATTCTTCGTGGCATAGATTCAACAAGGTGCTGGAAGCATTCCTCAGAGATTTTGGTCCATATTGACATGATGGCATCACACAGTTGCCGCAGATTTGTCGGCTGCACATCCATGATGCGAATCTCCCGTTCCACCACATCCCAAAGATGCTCTATTGGATTGAGATCTGGTGACTGTGGAGGCCATTGGAGTACAGTGAACTCATTGTCATGTTCAAGAAACCAGTCTGAGATGATTCCAGCTTTATGACATGGCATTGCATTATCCTGCTGAAAGTAGCCATCAGATGTTGGGTACATTGTGGTCATAAAGGGAGGGACATGGTCAGCAACAATACTCAGGTAGGCTTTGGCGTTGCAACGATGCTCAATTGGTACCAAGGGGCCCAAAGAGCGCCAAGAAAATATTCCCCACACCATGACACCACCACCACCAGCCTGAACCGTTACCGATACAAGGCAGGATGGATCCATGCTTTCATGTTGTTGACGCCAAATTCTGACCCTACCATCCGAATGTCGCAGCAGAAATCGAGACTCATCAGACCAGGCAACGTTTTTCCAATCTTCAATTGTCCAATTTCGATGAGCTTGTGCAAATTGTAGCCTCAGTTTCCTGTTCTTAGCTGAAAGGAGTGGCACCCGGTGTGGTCTTCTGCTGCTGTAGCCCATCTGCCTCAAAGTTCGACGTACTGTGCGTTCAGAGATGCTCATCTGGCTACCTTGGTTGTAACGGGTGGCTATTTGAGTCACTGTTGCCTTTCTATCAGCTCGAACCAGTCTGGCCATTCCCCTCTGACCTCTGGCATCAACAACGCATTTCCGCCCACAGAACTGCCGCTCACTGGATGTTTTTTCCTTTTTCGGACCATTCTCTGTAAACCCTAGAGATGGTTGTGCGTGAAAATCCCAGTAGATCAGCAGTTTCTGAAATACTCAGACCAGCCCTTCTGGCACCAACAACCATGCCACGTTCAAAGGCGCTCAAATCACCTTTCTTCCCCATAATGATGCTCGGTTTGAACTGCAGGAAATTGTCTTGACCATGTCTACATGCCTAAATGCACTGAGTTGCCGCCATGTGATTGGCTGATTAGAAATTAAGTGTTAACGAGCAGTTGGACAGGTGTACCTAATAAAGTGGCCGGTGAGTGTATACTTGCCACTGTTTTATACTGAAAATGGCTTAGTATCCCCCAGATTAATTGCACATGCGTTGGCCCTCAGGTACATGCGTACTGAAACCTAGGTGTACTAGTATAAAGCTTCCTCCTTACGTCCACAGACGGTATTAGCTATTTGGGACACAGTCACTGATCAATAAGGGCCTGTTGGTGGTTTAACTCTCCAAAGTCTGGGACAGTATCCCCAAGATGTTGATGCCCCCAACACCTACAAGCCCTTGCACCCCCCATAACTACAATCCCAATCACGAAAGGAGAAAAACTATAGGGATGTAGGGACCCTGGTGGCTAAAGGGGATCCAGAGAGCCGTGTGTCATCTTCTAGGCTTTTACATTGCGCAGTTTACTTGTAAATGGCCGCTGTTTAGCAGACATCAATGTACTATAAGACATGTACACTGGAAACATTACAGGAGAGCGCCCCTTGATCCTAGGAGTTTATTGTACCCCCTGCTATTTTAATCTGCAGTTATTAACATGCCGCCTCTATAATAAGCAGAGCGTGGCGAGAGCGTGGTCAGGGCAGGATAGTGCTGGCGACATTTCACCACAGGATCTACATTTTCCTCTTTTGGACAGACGGTTCTCCGTGTTGTATAACAAGCAGGGGAATCCCTCCCCTCCTTCACCCGCAGCTGCAATGCCAAGCCTTGTCCTGTACAGACCTGTCCTCAGAAACTCTATACCGTATATCATGTATTGGGTTAGACAATGACCTTATAGAGCAAGCTCAGATCTGAGGCTTATATAAGACTTGATATAGACATGTTGATTTGGACATAGCCAGTACGGCCTCTGATCAACTGATACAGGTTCTGTGCATTGGGATGTGTCATGTGCATGAGCACAGTAATTTTGGTTCAAAGGCTGCACGGAGGGAACAAAGCCTAAAAACATCTATACTGATGTGTTCAACTGTCCATCTTTGTGTTCTGGCCCTACAGTGGTTAGGTGGGATACATATATATGGCCGCTGCAAAAACACAACAATGGATCTATTGGAAGTCGTGGCTATACCGTATGGGCCGAGCCATCCGCACCATGTGTACACGCGGCCGAAGCCTGCTTGGGGCAACCATAGGTGTCATCATTCACCTTTCCCAGAATCTAAAAGATAAAAAGTGCAATGACACGTCTTATCTACGGGAGGGCAGAACCCCTTAGCTTGACACAACACTGACCAGAAGAATGTGATGTTAAAAGTTCATCATTGCAGCAACATCTGTGAGCGTTGCATCAGCGGCCATGTATCTGGGTCACAGTATCATCCGCTTATGACCGCTGCACTCGTTTCTGTTGAATTCTAATGGACAAATGCCCAGACAATGGTGATATAAAGGAAGCTACTGTACATTGCCCATACATCCAGTGCTTACATACTAGTGCTATATAGTACCTACATAATATTGCTATACAGTGTCTGAATAAACCATATTTGATTCCTTTGCCTCAGACCTATATTATATTATATACAGGGCACTTATATTTGGCTTCTGGGGGTGTCAGACACTGTGAAGAAGCCCATTTTAGTGCAGGGATTTTAAGGGGCATGTTTGCCTGAGATTAGGGCATCAATTGCAAGCATTCAGAGGGTATCTATGGCTGGGTTTTTTCGGCATCTATGATAAGGATTCCACATTTTCTACTTTCCCCCTATTCCTATTCCCCCTATATCAAATTTGTAGTGCTCCATGAACTGGTGAGTAGAGATTAGCTTTCATACGCTGCACACAGTGAGTAGAGGAGAATCTGCTCTATAACTCTCTCACTTAGAAACCTCTCCAGGATCATGTAGGACATATAGAGAGAGTTACTAACCTGTACTGGTGTGTGTAAAGTAGTTGTGTACTTCTATAGAGATGAGCCATCTGAGTCATGAGACCTGCAGTCCATCTTCAAACAGAACTGTGATTTTCACAGTGAAAGTCATTTTAGCAGAGAGAGGAGGTATAGAGCATCATCCAACATTTGTAATACTAGTGCCTTATAGGGGACTTATAGGCCACCTTAGACACCAGGACTTGAGTGCTAATCACCCCACATAGCCGTCTTCTCCTATCTGTGGTTCTGTTGCAAGACTACATCTTCCATCATGCCTTGACTACCACAGGTTCTTAGGGCATTGATGGGAAATGTAGTTTTGCATGGAGTTGGAGAAGACTTCCCTGTAGGTATGCTTCTGATTAGAGGGTATGAACATGTTTACAGGGAAGGGCGGGGGTTTGAGATATTTTTGGCGATGAAGGTGTTAAACTCATTTTAACAAATGATATCGCCGTATTTGCCACATTAATAGCAAGATTGTAAACATGGAAGAACCCGAGCTGGCGCTCCTCGAACCTCAAGGCTGGCAGCCAAATTTTTCTCTGGGCTATTAAGGCGACACAACCTCCGACAACGGACGGAGCAAACGCTTCATTCTCTGTCATTAGCTAATGAGCGGGTTAAAGATTTCTAGATCCACGACTCGCCGTGCGGTGCTGGGTTTCTAGTAACAGCTAAGGACATATTATATTGCTATTTTTAAGTGAACTTTTGTTCTCTCGCCTCCGGTGTAAGGTGAAAACAAATGGCATGTGACTGGGAGTCAGTTGACTTCCACGTACAGTGCAGTGAGTTTGCATGGAGTGGAAAAATGACGGTGATAACATAAGATATGGAGCCGGGTGACGTGAGGCCTGTTCTCACTGCTTCGGGTAAATATTGTCTATGCTATGCAGGTTAATAATAAAACTAGCGCTGCT